>NC_056436.1:82346411-82376411 GCF_018296145.1 Oncorhynchus tshawytscha | reverse complement strand
TATAGGCAACATATAGATTCCACTATTTACACATGCATATAATAGCTATACTATAGTCAAATTATTATTTTATGTATGGCTTATTCATTTCCCTATAACACAAAGGATTGTGGGAAAATCATTAAATAGATTAATATATGTTGCCTTGCTACATGGCCTAGAACCAAGATAACATAAGTCACAAAGGAATTGCAAAACCGTGTTAAATTAATCTCATTACATTGTTTTGCAAGGGGAAATTAGTATTTATCAGGGACAAATATTTACATATAGCATGCAAATAAAATTCCCTACAAAAGCACTGTTTGCTTGATGACTCATCAAGTAGCTGCATGATTTTCAGAGTAAAAACATGCACGACGCAGCTTTTCTCTGGTTGAGATGGACTTCCTGCTTGCTACATCTGTTAGTTCTGCCCCCAGGGGAATCCAGATGGGCTGAGGCGGCCTTAGAACAATATAGACAGAGGAGGAAAGAGGAAAATAACCATTCAAAGCTGCCGTCATATAGCCCATAAGGCCGAGCCTCGGGTTTCCTAATTCTATATGTATGTGACATATCACACATCCAGAGTGTGACCAAAAATACTATACTATATATGTCACATTCCACCAACTCGAATGAGAATGTTTTACACTAACTGTTATGTAGCAGTATGTATCAACTACAGTACATGTCTGAAACATGAGTATCTAGCTACAGCTAAACTGTATCTACTCCTTACAGTCTAGAGGTAGATTGGAAAGTGTGGACGAGGCAGTTACTGATTCAGCAAGCATTCCCGGCCAGCTAGCCAGGAGCTCCTCTCCTCTCCTCTCCTCTCCTCTCCTCCTCTCCTCTCCCTCTCCTCTCCTCTCTCCTCTCCTCTCCTCTCCTCTCCTCTCCTCTCCTCTCCTCTCCTCTCCTCTCCTCTCCCTCTCCTCCCCTCTCCTCTCCTCTCCCCCTCTCCTCTCCTCTCCTCTCCTCCCTCTGGGCTGTTCAGATCTGTTTGATAGCATTTAGCAGGACAAGCACATGTCAACTGCAGCTGACCTCGCCAATTATCACCCTGACAGAGAGCTAATGACAGCATTCCTATTCACTGGTACTGCTATAGGGAACCTGATAACGTCTGGATAGACATTATTCACACCGTGGCCATTGTTCATTGACTAATGTTGACATTTTCTAACTGGTTAGGAAGTGAAGTGTTCATTTTAAACCCATACAAAAACCTTCCTAAAGTGTGACCTATAGTTTGAAAACCGCTGACAGGACTCCTGTTCACCATCACTACTATGGGCAGCCTCATGGCTACAGGACTCCTGTTCACCATTACTACTATGGGTAGCCTCATGGCTACAGAACTCCTGTTCACCATTACTACTATGGGCAGCCTTATGGCTACAGAACTCGTGTTCACCATTACTACTATGGGCAGCCTTATGGCTGATAGCTTCCTGTTCACCATTACTACTATGGGCAGCCTTATGGCTGTTAGATTCCTGTTCACCATTACTACTATGGGCAGCCTTATGGCTGATAGATTCCTGTTCACCATCACTACTATGGGCAGCCTTATGGCTGATAGATTCCTGTTCACCATTACTACTGTGGGCAGCCTTATGGCTATAGGACTCCTGTTCACCATTACTACTATGGGCAGCCTTATGGCTACAGGATTCCTGTTCACCATTACTACTATGGGCAGCCTCATGGCTACAGGACTCCTGTTCACCATTACTACTATGGGCAGCCTTATGGCTGATAGATTCCTGTTCACCATTACTACTATGGGCAGCCTTATGGCTACAGGATTCCTGTTCACCATCACTACTATGGGCAGCCTTATGGCTGATAGATTCCTGTTCACCATTACTACTATGGGCGGCCTTATGGCTATAGGACTCCTGTTCACCATCACTACTATGGGCAGCCTTATGGCTGATAGATTCCTGTTCACCATTACTACTATGGGCAGCCTTATGGCTGATAGATTCCTGTTCACCATTACTACTATGGGCAGCCTTATGGCTGATAGATTCCTGTTCACCATTACTACTATGGGCAGCCTTATGGCTACAGGACTCCTGTTCACCATTACTACTATGGGCAGCCTTATGGCTACAGGACTCCTGTTCACCATTACTACTATGGGCAGCCTTATGGCTACAGGACTCCTGTTCACCATTACTACTATGGGCAGCCTTATGGCTGATAGATTCCTGTTCACCATTACTACTATGGGCAGCCTTATGGCTATAGGACTCCTGTTCACCATCACTACTATGGGCAGCCTCATGGCTACAGGACTCCTGTTCACCATTACTACTATGGGCAGCCTCATGGCTACAGAACTCCTGTTCACCATTACTACTATGGGCAGCCTTATGGCTACAGAACTCCTGTTCACCATCACTACTATGGGCAGCCTTATGGCTGATAGATTCCTGTTCACCATTACTACTATGGGCAGCCTTATGGCTATAGGACTCCTGTTCACCATCACTACTATGGGCAGCCTTATGGCTGATAGATTCCTGTTCACCATTACTACTATGGGCAGCCTTATGGCTATAGGACTCCTGTTCACCATCACTACTATGGGCAGCCTTATGGCTGATAGATTCCTGTTCACCATCACTACTATGGGCAGCCTTATGGCTGATAGATTCCTGTTCACCATTACTACTGTGGGCAGCCTTATGGCTATAGGACTCCTGTTCACCATTACTACTATGGGCAGCCTTATGGCTACAGGATTCCTGTTCACCATTACTACTATGGGCAGCCTCATGGCTACAGGACTCCTGTTCACCATTACTACTATGGGCAGCCTTATGGCTGATAGATTCCTGTTCACCATTACTACTATGGGCAGCCTTATGGCTATAGGACTCCTGTTCACCATCACTACTATGGGCAGCCTTATGGCTGATAGCTTCCTGTTCACCATTACTACTATGGGCAGCCTTATGGCTGATAGATTCCTGTTCACCATTACTACTATGGGCAGCCTTATGGCTACAGGACTCCTGTTCACCATCACTACTATGGGCAGCCTTATGGCTACAGGATTCCTGTTCACCATTACTACTATGGGCAGCCTTATGGCTATAGGACTCCTGTTCACCATCACTACTATGGGCAGCCTTATGGCTGATAGCTTCCTGTTCACCATTACTACTATGGGCAGCCTTATGGCTACAGGACTCCTGTTCACCATTATTACTATGGGCAGCCTTATGGCTACAGGATTCCTGTTTACTGGTACAGAAATGGGGAGCCTGACGACAGCTGTATTCCATTTCACTGGTACTGCTTTGGGTGTCCTTATTGGCTGCATGATTCCTACACAGGGAAAGGTAAGTTTATTAAGTTCATTATTACGTAGTGATTGAAACTGATGCTGGTAGCCTTGTGGGGCACGTACTTCCGGCGCCGACAGAGATGGCCGCCTCGCTTCGCGTTCCTAGGAAACTATGCAGTTTTTTGTTTTTTTACGTGTTATTTCTTACACTAGTACCCCAGGTCATCTTAGGTTTCTTTACATACAGCCGAGAAGAACTACTGAATATAAGATCAGCGTCAACTCACCATCAGTACGACCAAGAATATGTTTTTCGCGATGCGGATCCTGTGTTCTGCCTTACAACCAGTGTAACCGAGTGGATTACATGCAGCGACCCCAAAAAAAAACGACTCAGAAAAAGAGGGAAACGAAGCGGTCTTCTGGTCAGACTCCGGAGACGGGCACATCGTGCACCACTCCCTAGCATTCTTCTTGCCAATGTCCAGTCTCTTGACAACAAGGTTGATGAAATCCGAGCAAGGGTAGCATTCCAGAGGGACATCAGAGACTGTAACGTTCTTTGCTTCACGGAAACATGGCTAACTGGAGAGACGCAATCCGAAGCGGTGCAGCCAACGGGTTTCTCCACGCATCGCGCCGACAGAAACAAACATCTTTCTGGTAAGAAGACGGGCGGGGGCGTATGCCTTATGGCCAACGTGACATGGTGTGATGAAAGAAACATACAGGAACTCAAATCCTTCTGTTCACCTGATTTAGAATTCCTCACAATCAAATGTAGACCGCATTATCTACCAAGAGAATTCTCTTCGATTATAATCACAGCCGTATATATCCCCCCAAGCAGACACATCGATGGCTCTGAACGAACTTTATTTAACTCTCTGCAAACTGGAAACGATTTATCCGGAGGCTGCATTCATTGTAGCTGGGGATTTTAACAAGGCTAATCTGAAAACAAGACTCCCTAAATTTTATCAGCATATCGATTGCGCAACCAGGGGTGGAAAGACCCTGGATCATTGTTACTCTAACTTCCGCGACGCATATAAGGCCCTGCCCCGCCCCCCTTTCGGAAAAGCTGACCACGACTCCATTTTGTTGATCCCTGCCTACAGACAGAAACTAAAACAAGAAGCTCCCACGCTGAGGTCTGTCCAACGCTGGTCCGACCAAGCTGACTCCACACTCCAAGACTGCTTCCATCACGTGGACTGGGAGATGTTTCGTATTGCGTCAGACAACAACATTGACGAATACGCTGATACGGTGTGCGAGTTCATTAGAACGTGCGTTGAAGATGTCGTTCCCATAGCAACGATTAAAACATTCCCTAACCAGAAACCGTGGATTGATGGCAGCATTCGTGTGAAACTGAAGGCACGAACCACTGCTTTTAATCAGGGCAAGGTGTCTGGTAACATGACTGAATACAAACAGTGCAGCTATTCCCTCCACAAGGCTATCAAACAAGCTAAGCGCCAGTACAGAGACAAAGTAGAATCTCAATTCAACGGCTCAGACACAAGAGGTATGTGGCAGGGTCTACAGTCAATCACGGACTACAGGAAGAAACCCAGCCCAGTCACGGACCAGGATGTCTTGCTCCCAGGCAGACTAAATAACTTTTTGCCCGCTTTGAGGACAATACAGTGCCACTGACACGGCCTGCAACGGAAACATGCGGTCTCTCCTTCACTGCAGCCGAAGTGAGTAAGACATTTAAACGTGTTAACCCTCGCAAGGCTGCAGGCCCAGACGGCATCCCCAGCCGCGCCCTCAGAGCATGCGCAGACCAGCTGGCCGGTGTGTTTACGGACATATTCAATCAATCCCTATACCAGTCTGCTGTTCCCACATGCTTCAAGAGGGCCACCATTGTTCCTGTTCCCAAGAAAGCTAAGGTAACTGAGCTAAACGACTACCGCCCGTAGCACTCACATCCGTCATCATGAAATGCTTTGAGAGACTAGTCAAGGACCATATCACCTCCACCCTACCTGACACCCTTGACCCACTCCAATTTGCTTACCGCCCAAATAGGTCCACAGACGATGCAATCTCAACCACACTGCACACTGCCCTAACCCATCTGGACAAGAGGAATACCTATGTGAGAATGCTGTTCATCGACTACAGCTCGGCATTCAACACCATAGTACCCTCCAAGCTCGTCATCAAGCTCGAGACCCTGGGTCTCGACCCCGCCCTGTGCAACTGGGTACTGGACTTCCTGACGGGCCGCCCCCAGGTGGTGAGGGTAGGCAACAACATCTCCTCCCCGCTGATCCTCAACACTGGGGCCCCACAAGGGTGCGTTCTGAGCCCTCTCCTGTACTCCCTGTTCACCCACGACTGCGTGGCCATGCACGCCTCCAACTCAATCATCAAGTTTGCGGACGACACAACAGTGGTAGGCTTGATTACCAACAACGACGAGACGGCCTACAGGGAGGAGGTGAGGGCCCTCGGAGTGTGGTGTCAGGAAAATAACCTCACACTCAACGTCAACAAAACTAAGGAGATGATTGTGGACTTCAGGAAACAGCAGAGGGAACACCCCCCATCCACATCGATGGAACAGTAGTGGAGAGGGTAGCAAGTTTTAAGTTCCTCGGCATACACATCACAGACAAACTGAATTGGTTCACTCACACAGACAGCATCGTGAGGAAGGCGCAGCAGCGCCTCTTCAACCTCAGGAGGCTGAAGAAATTCGGCTTGTCACCAAAAGCACTCACAAACTTCTACAGATGCACAATCGAGAGCATCCTGGCGGGCTGTATCACCGCCTGGTATGGCAACTGCACCGCCCTCAACCGTAAGGCTCTCCAGAGGGTAGTGAGGTCTGCACAACGCATCACCGGGGGCAAACTACCTGCCCTCCAGGACACCTACACCACCCGATGCTACAGGAAGGCCATAAAGATCATCAAGGACATCAACCACCCGAGCCACTGCCTGTTCACCCCGCTGCCATCCAGAAGGCGAGGTCAGTACAGGTGCATCAAAGCTGGGACCGAGAGACTGAAAAACAGCTTCTATCTCAAGGCCATCAGACTGTTAAACAGCCACCACTAACATTGAGTGGCTACTGCCAACACACTGTCAATGACACTGACTCTACTCCAGCCACTTTAATCATGGGAATTGATGGGAAATGATGTAAATATATCACTAGCCACTTTAAACAATGCTACCTTATATAATGTTACTTACCCTACATTGTTCATCTCATATGCATACGTTGATACTGTACTCTATATCATCGACTGCATCCTTATGTAATACATGTATCACTAGCCACTTTAACTATGCCACTTGGTTTACATACTTATCTCATATGTATATACTGTACTCGATATCATCTACTGTATCTTGCCTATGCTGCTCTGTACCATCACTCATTCATATATCCTTATGTACATATTCTTTATCCCCTTACACTGTGTATGACAGTAGTTTTTTTTGGAATTGTTAGTTAGATTACTTGCTCGTTATTACTGCATTGTCGGAACTAGAAGCACAAGCATTTCGCTACACTCGCATTAACATCTGCTAACCATGTGTATGTGACAAATAAAATTTGATTTGATTTGATTTGATTTGTCAGTGAGTTCAGTCCTCTCTAAAGTGCAAGGTGAGGCAAATTCAGTGTATTACTGTGTAGGGGTTCAACTAGTTGGTCAGTGGACGTCTGTTAAAACACTGACAAACAGAACAGTATGTACCGTAACGAACTGAAAGATAAGGTTTGGATTGTGCTTCAACAAAACCCCAAAGTAAAATGCCTCAAACTATTCAGTAACCTCCACTGTGTGTTAGCTCAGTAATATTGTACATGCAACTCAGTATTACCATTATGTAATAAAGTATTTAACCAGTAATACTCGTAGACACACCTCATTTCCATTCAAGGGTGAAATCCAATGGAGTTTAATGGACAGGTTGTTGTTTCTCAGAATAATAGACAGAAGCCATGACACCACAAATACCTTCTATTCCTTATGTCAGCCGGGCTACATACCTTGTTATTCCTTATGTCAGTAGGGCTACATACCTTGTTATTCCTTATGTCAGTAGGGCTACATACATTGTTATTCCTTATGTCAGTAGGGCTACATACCTTGTTATTCCTTATGTCAACAGGGTTCAGCAGGGCTACATACCTTGTTATTCCTTATGTCAGTAGGGCTACATACCTTGTTATGCCTTATGTCAGCAGGGCTACATACCTTGTTATTCCTTATGTCAGCAGGGCTACATACCTTGTTATTCCTTATGTCAGCAGGGCTACATACCTTGTTATTCCTTATGTCAGTAGGGCTACATACCTTGTTATTCCTTATGTCAGCAGGGCTACATACCTTGTTATTCCTTATGTCAGCAGGGCTACATACCTTGTTATTACTTATGTCAGCAGGGCTACATACCTTGTTATTCCTTATGTCAGTAGGGCTACATACCTTGTTATTCCTTATGTCAGCAGGGCTACATACCTTGTTATTCCTTATGTCAGCTGGGCTACATACCTTGTTATGCCTTATGCCAGCAGGGCTCAGCTGGGCTACATACCTTGTTATTCCTTATGTCAACAGGGTTCAGCAGGGCTACATACCTTGTTATTCCTTATGTTAGTAGGGTAGCATACCTTGTTATTCCTTAAATCAGTAGGGCCACAAATCAAATCAAATCAATTGTATTTATATAGCCCTTCTTACATCAGCTGATATCTCAAAGTGCTGTACAGAAACCCAGCCTAAAACCCAAAACAGCAAGCAATGCAGGTGTAGAAGCACGGTGGCTAGGAAAAACTCCCTAGAAAGGCCAGAACCTAGGAAGAAACCAAGAGAGGAACCAGGCTATGAGGGGCGCCCAGTCCTCTTCTGGCTGTGCCTGGTGGAGATTATAACAGAACATGGCCAAGATGTTCAAATGTTCAGCATGGTCAAATAATAATAATCACAGTAGTTGTCGAGGGTGCAACAAGTCAGCACCTCAGGAGTAAATGTCAGTTGGCTTTTCATAGCCGATCATTAAGAGTATCTCTACCGCTCCTGTTGTCTTTAGAGAGTTGAAAACAGCAGGTCTGGGGAAGGTAGCACGTCCGGTGAACAGGTCAGGGTTCCATAGCCGCAGGCAGAACAGTTGAAACTGGAGCAGCAGCACAGCCAGGTGGACTGGGGACAGCAAGGAGTCATCATGCCAGGTCGTCCTGAGGCATGGTCCTAGGGCTCAGGTCCTCCGAGAGAAGAGAGAAAGAGAGAGAGAATTAGAGAGAGCATACTTAAATTCACACAGGACACTGGATAAGACAGGAGAAGTACTCCAGATATAACAAACTGACCCTAGCCCCACGACACATAAACTACTGCAGCATAAATACTGGAGGCTGAGACAGGAGAGGTCAGGAGACACTGTGGCCCCATCCGATGAAACCCCCGGACAGGACCAAACAGGAAGGATATAACCCCACCCACTTTGCCAAAGCACAGCCCCCACACCACTACATACCTTGTTATTCCTTATGTCAGCAGGTCTACATACCTTGTTATTCCTTATGTCAACAGGGTTCAGCAGGGCTGCATATTCTGATCCATGATGTTAATTCACAGGTCCAGCTTCCTCTGATATCAGCAATCAGAGTCAAATACATACTGTAGCTCACACTGTGACCTATAATCAATGACTGATCATTTACGTTCACTGTGACCTATAATCAATGACTATGATAATCAATAACCTAAAATCAGTAACTGACAATTCCCTCCGCTGTGACTCATAATCAATGACTGAGAATCCCCTCCCCTGTGACCTATAATCAGTGACTGAGAATCCCCTCCACTGTGACCTGTAATCAGTCACTGAGAATCCCCTCCACTGTGACTTATAATCAGTGACTGAGAATCCCCTCCACTGTGACCTGTAATTAGTCACTGAGAATCCCCTCCAATGTGACCTGTAATCAGTCACTGAGAATCCCCTCCACTGTGATCTATAATCAGTCACTGAGAATCCCCTCCAATGTGACCTGTAATCAGTCACTGAGAATCCCCTCCACTGTGACCTGTAATTAGTGACTGAGAATCCCCTCCACTGTGACCTGTAATCAGTGACTGAGAATCCCCTCCACTGTGACCTGTAATCAGTGACTGAGAATCCCCTCCACTGTGACCTGTAATTAGTGACTGAGAATCCCCTCCAATGTGACCTATAATCAGTCACTGAGAATCCCCTCCAATGTGACCTGTAATCAGTGACTGAGAATCCCCTCCAATGTGACCTGTAATCAGTCACTGAGAATCCCCTCCAATGTGACCTATAATCAGTGACTGAGAATCCCCTCCAATGTGACCTGTAATCAGTCACTGAGAATCCCCTCCAATGTGACCTATAATCAGTGACTGAGAATCCCCTCCAATGTGACCTATAATCAGTGACTGAGAATCCCCTCCACTGATCCCAACACATGAACAGAAACAGAAAATGCTACAGTATGTTAGAAGTGTTTTTCCTAAATTGTACAGTTGTGGCCAAAAGTTTTGAGAATTTCCACAAAGTTTGCTGCTTCAGTGTCTTTAGATATTTTTTGTCAGATGTTAGTATGAATACTGAAATATAATTGCAAGCATTTCATAAGTGTCAAAGGCTTTTATTGACAAGTTGATGCAACGAGTCAATATTTGTAGTGTTGACCCTTTTCTATTTCAAGACCTCTGCAATCCTCCCTGGCATGCTGTCAATTAACTTCTGGGCCACATCCTGACTGATGGCAGCCCATTCTTGCATAATCAATGCTTGGAGTTTGTCAGAATCTGTGGGTTTTTGTTTGTCCACCCACCTGTTGAGGATTGATCACAAGTTCTCAATGGGATTAAGGTCTGGGGAGTTTCTTGGCCATGGACTGAAAATATCGATGTTTTGTTCCCCAAGCCACTTAGTTATCACTTTTGCCTTATGGCAAGGTGCTCCATCATGCTGGAAATGGCATTGTTCATCACCAAACTGTTTGTGGATGGTTGGGAGAAGTTGCTCTCGGAGCATTTGTTGGTACCATTCTTTATTCACGGCTGTGTTCTTAGGCAAAATTGTGAGTGAGCCCACTCCCTTGGCTGAGAGGCAACCCCACACATGAATGGTCTCAGGATGCTTTACTGTTGGCATGACACATGACACAGAACCGCTCTCCTTGAAGGTAGCGCTCACCTTGTCTTCTCCGGACAAGCTTTTTTCTGGATGCCTCAAACAATCGGAAATAGGATTCATCAGAGAAAATGACCCCAGTCCTCAGCAGTCCAATCCCTGTACCTTTTGCAGAATATCAGTCTGTCCCTAATGTTTTTCCTGGAGAGAAGTGGCTTCTTTACAGCCCTTCTTGACACCAGGCCATCCTCCAAAGGTCTTCGCCTCGCTGTGCGTGCAGATGCACCCCCACCTGCCTGCTGCCATTCCTGAGCAAGCTCTGTACTGGTGGTGCCCCGATCCCGCAGCTGAATCAACTTTAGGAGACGGTTCTGGCGCTTGCTGGTCTTTGTTGGGTGCCCTGAAGCCTTCTTCACAACAATTGAACCACTCTCCTTGAAGTTCTTGATGATCCGGTAAATGGTTGATTTAGGTGCAATCTTACTGGCAGCAATATCCTTGCCTGTGAAGCCCTTTTTGCGCAAAGCAATGATGACGGCACGTGTTTCCTTGCAGGTAACCATGGTTGACAGAGGAAGAACAATGATTCCAAGCACCACCCTCCTTTTGAAGCTTCCAGTCTGTTACTGAACTCAATCAGCATGACAGAGTGACCTCCAGCCTTGTCCTCGTCAACACATACCTGTGTTAACGAGGGAATCACTGACATGATGTCAGCTGGTCCTTTTTTGGCAGGGCTGAAATGCAGTGGAAATGTTTTATGGAGATTGAGTTCATTTGCATGGCAACGAGGGACTTTGCAATTAATTGCAATTCATCTAATCACTCTTCATAACATTCTGGAGTATATGCAAATTGCCATCATACAAACTGAGGCAGCAGACTTTGTGAAAATTTATATTTGTGTCATTTTCAAAACTTTCGGCCACGACTGTACATGTGAGCTACCAGTGAGCCTTGCAAGGAAGTCTGTAACATTCTGAACCCCATGAGTGTTTTGTCTTGAAATTGATAAAATGACACGAATGACCCTCTGACTCCTAGACCACATATAACTCCTCATAAATATATTTTTCACTCAATGTGCTGTAGATCATAATATAGCCTGACTACACAAGGTGATGAATATAGGAGTTTTTTTTTTTATCTTAGCGTTTCCGACAAGGCACAACCCTAATCCGGTAAACAGAAGAAAAAAACATGCAGCACAATATGACAACATGAAGGATAACTTTGACATTTCCTAGATATCAGTGAAAGAGCAACAGCAATCCCCCCCCCCCATGCAGAATTACAAAACACCAATCAAACATCCAGATGTGTTGTTGTGATACCTCTAAACTTTCAACTTCCACTATAATCCCCAGAATGCATTTTAAATGTTTCACCTGAGGGAAATGTAGTAGTATCCTTATCTGACCAATAAAACAAGCAGTTGTATCTCATGTATTATTCATGATACAGTCTCTGTGCTGTAGTTCACAGCAGAGGGCATCTCCTGGCTTAGGGCAGAGAGGTATTAGTTCAGCACAGGGGAATAACGAGCCAGGTCTCACTCTGTAGTTGGGTGGAGAGGAGCTGAAGACTTTCAGTGTATTTATAAATCTCAGCCATATGGTGTGGTAACCTAACTCTGGTTTGTTTGTCTGGCTGTCTCTTCAAACTCTGGAATATATATTGTCTATAGTGACCAAACACACACACACACACACACACACACACACACACACACACACACACACACACACACACACACACACACACACACACACACACACACACACACACACACACACACACACACACACACACACACACACACAACATGAGCCCATGTATTTTGATCATTGATCATTATTTCCTGATAGATCTCTATAACTCAAAACACGCAGGCTCTCTCTCTCTCTCTCTTTCTCTCTCTCTCTCTCTCTCTCTCTCTCTCTCTCTCTGTCTCTCTCTCTCTCTCTCTCTCTCTCTCTCTCTCTCTCTCTCTCTCTCTCTCTCTCTCTCTCTCTCTCTCTCTCTCTCTCTCTCTCTCTCTCTCTCTCTCTCTCTTCTTCTGCCATGAGCATACAATTATGTCCTGTGACCAGTTCATTTTTCTCCCCCTGAATAAATTAAGTCATTCATTTTAATATTGGAGCCGTATGGAGGTTTTGATTAATGAAATGAAAGGACCCTTTTTCCCAAAGCACTACAGAGAATATGTTTACTCTCCTTATACCACTGTGAGATAATCTTCTGACACCTACAGTACAATGTACAACCGAGCTCAGAAACGGACAATGGGAAATATTCGGTGTCCATTGCTGAATACCAGTAACCTTGACCTTGGGGTCACCGATGATATTGATGGTTCATTCACAGTAATACGTTTTAACATATGGTCATATATTTCCATGCAGTAGAAGCTCAATACGTATTTGAGGCACTTTGACACGTTTTACCTGTAGTAAAAGACTATACTTCTACAATAGAAAGTAATGGACTCCCAGGTTAAAATGCATTTGACATTGTAATCGTTGATGTCTTACCAAACGCAGAGCTAATGCCTATAATAATATGTCCCCATGGACAATGGCTGCTGATGCAAGGACACAGAGACCTCTCCTCTATGGCTGTAGAGACCAGGCTGTAGCTCTACAATTTATCAGTCTGGTTAAATTAGGGAGATTGCTAAATGTGGTCCCTTTGTGCGAATGTAAAGAAATGTGGCTTTTAATGTGATTGCCAGAGGTAGCTGTGCCATAACTCAAGGTTAAGGTTGATTGCAGAGAGGGAATCGTGTGTTATATGAGGGGATTTACAATGTGATGATGTCAAGCGTGCTTCAATGAAAAGTGTAGGAAGTGCTTTGTGATCCACCTCTAGCATGTAACAGTGGAGATTTCATTTTTTCTCTGCATCCCAAATAACACCCTCTTCCCTGACACTCCATTCCCTGACACCCTAGTCTCTGCATCCCAAATAACACCCTATTCCCTGACACTCTATGCCCTGACACCCTAGTCTCTTTATCCCAAATAACACCCTATTCGCTGACACTCTACGCCCTGACACCCTGCGCCCTGACACCCTATTCGCTGACACTCTACGCCCTGACACCCTACGCCCTGACACCCTATTCCCTGACACCCTACACTCTGACACCCTATTCCCTGACACCCTATTCCCTGACACCCTATTCCCTGACACTCTATTCCCTGACACTCTATTCCCTGACACCCTAGTCTCTGCATCCCAAATAACACCCTATTCGCTGACACCCTACGCCCTGACACCCTACGCCCTGACACCCTATTCCCTGACACCCTAGGCCCTGACACCCTACACCCTGACACCCTACGCCCTGACACCCTATGCCCTGACACCCTACGCCCTGACACCCTATTCCCTGACACCCTACGCCCTGACACCCTACGCCCTGACACCCTACGCCCTGACACCCTATTCTCTGACACCCTATCCCCTATATAGTGCTGTACTCCTGACCAGGGCCCATAGGAGTCCAAAGGGCTCTGGTCAAACATAGTGCACTATAAAGTGAATAGGTTACCATTTAGGACAAAACCCTATTGAGGGAAGAGCCTGAGGATCAACAAGAGATCAATAGGAGGTGGAAGACTGAATGGCAAATATCTGGATGTATTTAATGTATAATGTATGTTATATTCTATTCTATAGGGTGGTAAATATCAGGATGTATATAATGTATGATTAATTAAATATTTAAGCAATAAGGTCTGAGGGGGAGTGGTATATGGCCAATATACCACAGCTAAGGGCTGTTCTTATGCACGACGCAACGTGGAGTGCCTGGATACAGCCCTTTGCCGTGGTATATTGGCCATATACCACAAACCCCCAAGGTGCCTTATTGCTGTTATAAACTGTTTACCAACGGAATTAGAGCAGTAAAAAGACATGTTTTGTCATACCGGTGGAATACGGACTGCTATACCACGGCTGTCAGCCAATCAGCATTCAGGGTTCAAACCACCCAGTATATAATCTATTCTATAGGCTGGTAAAGGAAGGTGTTCTTAATGTTTTGTACAGTCATATAAAAAAAAATATTCATTTCATTTTTTTTTTCTTCATGAATAACGCTAACAGATTAAACAAATTTTGGCCAAGGGATCCTTGCAGTATGTACAGAGGATGTAATACAATACAATGTAATGGGTTGTTCCACAATGTGCCCTTTGATATTTTAGTGCACCAATATTGACTTTTAAAAGCCTGTTATATTAAATGAGGTGCCCTTTAGTATAGGCCACATGGAGAATTCAATAAATAAGACTTTTTTAATGTGAATAACGGCTTACTAAAATGTCAAAACTCAGCATTTTGACATGTCCCTCGGTCAACCCTGTGTTACCTCTAGGAAGATTTGAACTCAAAGTTTCACCGTCACTGTAAAGTCCTAGTTATTTATTTGCTTTGACAAAGTCATTTCCAAAAGATTATTATTTATCATATGTAAATAGTGATTCATTTATGTCAGTCTCTCATTTTATGGGTCAACCCTGTTACGTGAACTGAACTCTTGTTTTAAGAGGGTGAAACGATTTATTTAAAAAAAACTTTTTTTTTAAAGAAACATTGAACATCTAATAGTCAATTCACAGAGTAAAAGCATGTGAGCTGGTCCTAGTCTTTTTGGCCATTTCCTGATGTTTTGTGGTGGAAGACTGAGTGGGCTGAGCATTACAAGGCAACCCTTTTTACCCATAGACAGACAGGCTAGAAATGTTTTAACAATGTAATCTTGTTTTGTTAAGCTTGCATTCAATTGCCACTTCCTGTTGCACACAACAAGCTTCAGTTCCCCCTATCATAATTGGATTTATGGTTGATTAAAGAAAATATTATCAACCCTGTTGCCTTATTTTGCACTTAATAGGCACTTAATATATATTTTTTATTTTTATTTAAATTTAACCTCTTGAGGTGGGAATACATGTTTTTTTATGAAGTTGACAATGTGCTCTTTATGAGAGAATGTTAATATTTGGTGAAATCTTGGTGGAATTGGTAGAACGACCCTAAAATGATTTATCTGCAATTTCTTAACCCTGAGCAGTGTGGGCCTGGGAGGCTTACATACTGACCACACAGCTCGCATCACAAAATAAATGTACACATACATGTTATTCAATCATTTCACCCACACTGTTCGCTCACACCAATGAGCGTCTGCGTTTCCAAGGCGCTAAAATAGAAGTCTGTCCTATTTGTGACGCTGAACGCGGTGCAAGTCCTGCCTCTCCCATCTCCTCATTAGTTTATAGAAGCAGATACCCACATGCCATCTCCTCATTGGTTATACCCACGTGGGTGATTGAAAGAGGAACTGAGGTCGGTCTGTTGTTGTGGTAATACTATGAAAGTTAGATGCCAATCGCCAAGAAGAAAAAGCCTGGAAGAAGGAGGGATGACTAGAAACAATTTGGTTGATCGATTTATGTGTGGATTAACTGTCGGAGTAGAGGACCTTGTGCATTTCAGGTAAAATAACAACTCAACATCTATATCCCAGGACAAATGAGCTAGCAACAGCAAGCTAGCTAAATAGGACAAATTAGCTAGCAACTGCAAGCTAGCTAGCTAAATTGCCATAAATGTTTCATGCTTTTCGACCTGTCCCCAAATTAATATAGTTGGTTCAGAGTGTGTTTTGATATTTTAACCTGCGTGCCGTGATCGCGTTTGGTGTGGGGAGACAAAATCAATTTGCGCACGATAGGGCACGCTGGCACTCCCGCGAGTCCAGTCTGGGAATGGTGTTACATGTTGACCAGACCGCTGGCGTGTTATCACGCGCAAGTTGATTTTGTTCACCCACACCAAAACGATCAGGACACGCAGGTTGAAATATCAAAACAAACTCTGAACCAATTAATTTGGGGACAGGTCAAAAAGCATTAAACATTTATGGCAATTTAGCTAGCTAGCTTTCTGTTGCTAGCTAATTTGTCCTGGTATATAAATATTGGGTTGATTTTTTACCTGAGGTCTCCGACAATTAACCCACAGATTAAACTGTAAACCGAATTAGTTTCTCGTCATCTCTCCTCCTTCCTTCAGCCTTCTTTTTCTTCTTTGACTTCATATGGCGGTTGGCAGCCATCTTTATAGAACCTACTGGAGTGTGGCCCTAAGTTCATCTTTCAATCACCCACGTGGGTATATGCTCCTAAAAACCAATGAGGAGATGGGAGAGGCTGGACTTGCAACGCGTTGAGCATCACAAATAGAACCAATTTCCATTTTAGCGCCCCGCTACACAGATGTTCGCTGACGGCCGCGATAGCAGTGTGGGTGCAATGATTGAATAACATTTATTTTGCAACGCTCGCGCACGCGATGTGTCCAGTCTGGTCAGCATTTTACAGGGATATTGGTTTGCACAGTACTGCACCAATTCTCTTTTCAACTCAATACTTCTTGTGTTCTCCAAAAATGTCTATATATTTTTTTGTGACATAAATGGACTGTAATTTAATATTTTCTCTCTGTCTCGTGGCAAAATGTGTAGTATTGTAGGATATTAGTTTTAAGCTGCAACAACAACAATAATCTTTCTGCCCCATGACGACAAAATCTGTAAAATTACATGAAATTTTCTTGAAAACTGCTACATTTTCTCTCCGATGCCAAGAGGCGGGCCTTTAAAATGTTCCTTCCTAGGGCCAGAGACTTGGTTCGTCCAGCCATCCACTAATTATTAAGGCATAGTAGAGCTATGCAATTTGATCTCACTCAAGGTGTGTTCTGATTATGAGGGGGTCCCTGGTGAATTTTCTTTCACAAAAGGGCTCTCCAGCCTCAAAACGTTTGAGAACCCTTGGCCTAAGGGCATGATTTAAGGAGCCCTTAAAAAAATATAAAAAAGCTTATTTAATGTCATTGTTATAGGATAATATGGCCAACTGTTGTTTATCCTTTCAGAGCAAGAGCTAATTATATTTCAGCTCAGATATTTTCTTAATTTATTTATTTTCTTAGATAACTTCTTGGGTAATGGTCATTAGTGTACTCAAAAAGGATTAAACACAATCATGACGTAATGTCATATTTAGGAGCCCAAATGAGAAATGTTGTATTTTCGAAAACTCACAGCAATGCATTTATTTAATTTATATCATCCAGGTGGTCGACTGAAGAGTATTAAATTATACAAGTCCTCGAAAATTATACAAGTCCTCGACTCACTTTAGCTACGAGCTAGAGTCTCTATTTGAGATAAACGATGCAAACTCGTATCTGTTTCCTCAATAGGACGAGGCGGATTCCTGTTGAATACTGTGGATGAGAACGAACAAAAGCACCATATATCCGTCCGTATTCTAATCGTGAAAATTCCATTCTTTCTCAACCGTCCGTGTACCACGTGATATTTAGTGACTGCGTTCCCGAAAGAGCGCTGCATTAAAAACCGAATCACGTTTCAATGGACAATGTGGACAGCGGTGCCGATGAAATACCGCTACTGCAGAGACAGAGGGGGAGAGAGCCTCTCTTTAATAAATGTCTGCATGGAGGGAAAACAATATCGATTAAACAACAAGAATCAAACAGAAAATACAAGTGGAGGCAACGAAGCATGATATTGAACAAAATACTTTCTTTCTGCTTCCTTTTTTTTTTTGCCGCCCTTGCAACGCTCACTTGTCAAACAAAAAGTAACCCACAAGAACATTTAAAAAAAGGAAAATACTTAATGCCGGCTGACAAATTCCCATCAAAAAGGAACAAATTATAATAATTACATAATAATTGTATAGTCTGTCACAAGCATTTCGCTACACTCGCAATAATATCTGCTAACCATGGTTATGTGACCAATAAAATGTGATTTGATTTAGAACATTTTAACACGTCAACCAGTGTAGACCCAGGGTGTGCAAACAGTTAACGAAACTAAAAAGTTTATAGAAATATGATAATTTAACATTTGATTAATCATGGACTATTCTCTAGTTCCATACCAATGCGCGGGACATTAAAACTCTCCAGATGACAAGCCTTCTCTCCAATCCGAGCCGTAGCCTAACTAGTTGGAGCAACATGTAGACCAATAACAACGTTATGTGGGCGTGTGTTCAAAGGAGAGGTGCTTTTTTTGAGTTTAGTAAATGACTGCAGCAGGAAATACAGTGTTGGTCTGACGTGAGAGCGCTGGGTTATGGGAGGCAATGGAAGAACAGGCTAGTCACATCCCGATTTCACTCATTTTGACATTGTTGCGAGGAATTTAAATGCAAGAAGACGAAAACGAGTTGTGAGTCCCGAACTTGACCGGACAATGGAAGTAGCTCTCTGCAGCAGTTCCAACTCACCCCTGGGAGTCAACTACCGAGACACAGAGAGTACCTGCAGAAAAACATCAGTCAGCACCTCAGGGGTAACTACAACTACGTGTGGCTTGAAAGCAACACCTCTGTTTTTGGGATGCATATAAGAGAAAGCGTAAAGAAAAAAAACACTGACTACGTATGTATATATTTCGTGTAACAACTGTGGAATTCCGCCACTGTTCTATGCGTAAGGGATATACAACCACGTAGTTAAACCTCTCCTGAGATTGAGACATTCATTGAGACGCAGAGCACATACATTCTCACATTTATCACTGAAGGAGGCAATGTTCAAATTCACAAATTCCCCTTGTAACACAACCCTAATTGCCGCTTAGGATCGCAAAGAATAAAGGTTGGAAATATCTGTGGTATCGTAGCCTAACGTGCTGTACCCTCAAAGCAACAATAACCTGGGCTGAGTGAAATCCCGCAAACCGGGTCTGCTGCTGTCCGTGGTCCTGAAAAAATACTCATTATTTGGGTTATCCGAATCAGTAACGGCGGTCTAAGGAAGACGGTTTCATGGCCTGGGCGGTTATGAAAATCTTGTGGTTTTCTTGTGACTCTGGAATCTGAAAAAAAAGCAACAGAAGAATTGCCTACCTTGGAGGTCCGAAATCATTCAAGGAATTGGAATTCTACTCCTATTGGTGCTCCTGGAGCTGTAGGTAGCCCGAATGAGACCGGCAAAAATGTATCGAATAAACGCTCTCGGGATCTATTTGTGGGAAACAATAGTATTTTTCAGGTAAGGAACATTATTTATTGACTTTACAGTGCATTCTTAATGTGTTAAATACAATTTCATTGATATCTTGTGGGCTGTACGGTGGTCAGAATGTATCCTACCATAGCTTAGCATGCATGGACAAAAGTCTGAAAAGAAATACATCAACACAGCCAATTGATTAGG
Source organism: Oncorhynchus tshawytscha (assembly GCF_018296145.1). NCBI lineage: Eukaryota > Metazoa > Chordata > Actinopteri > Salmoniformes > Salmonidae > Oncorhynchus > Oncorhynchus tshawytscha. The sequence goes on along the minus strand of NC_056436.1, from coordinate 82,356,697 downwards.
TTTAATCACACGATTATCAAAGTTGCGTAGGCTTTATTATATATTTATGTAGTCCTAATCATTCTTCTATTGTGAGTGAGTTACATTAAGTGACACACTACATTACATTAAGATGTGTGTGAGAGAGACAGCGGGTGCTAACAGCGAACACTAGTGGTCATCAAACGCTAAATGTTGTAAACTCTGATGAGGCATATGTTATCAACAGGCAAGTCAGAGTAAAGGAACTGAGTGCACACTCTCACACACATATCAGGGAAGTGTTGTTGTTGTTGGTGTGTAGGCCTATCCATCACCTACTCACTGAGAAGAGAAATGTCTTGTGTCTGTCTTCATTTCTCTCATGGGGCCAGCCCACTATATGTTAAAGTCTTAGGCTAATAGTATTCAACTATTGTGATTGAAATGGACAAATGATGTTTTTTAAGACGTGTATATTTAACAGGATATATATTGTAAATATGCTGGATGATGACTGTTTTGTTTTCTTCCAGTAACCACACAGTATATCCACCCTGACCAGTAGGAATATTATAGTTTTGACATGATTGTCTTTGTATGAATGTAACGACTACTATCAAGCTCGTGATCCTCATACATGAAGTGTATTATTCTCTGTAAATGTGAACAAGGATATCTCCAATGTTCACATTGGAGGGGAGGCAGGTATTCTGTTCAGAGAACAGCTTCTCTCCCATTGGCCCAAACATGGCTCTTTGTCTGTGTATGGTCTTGTGCATTGCATGCCTAATCAACATTACGTCCTACATTCTAGAATCAAATGAATCATCAGAGTTCTTTTTTAGACTACTTTACATTCTATATTCTATTCTATAGTCCATTGGATTCCATGTACATTCCTTGCAGACAGACAGTGTTAATTTAGCATTCTGGCCAGTGTGTTTAGCTAATGAAGTAGAATCAGGATTTTGCAGCCTCAGCTCCTACTGCTGAACTCTGCAGTTCTGCTTAATTGATATCTCTTTCCCAGTCTCAACCTAGACCCCCAGACCTCATTTCAAATGCAGACTTATTACTTATTACTTATTACCAATAATTGATTCCTTTGTCAATGTCAAAACAGCCTGATGAATGCACATGATAAACATCACTGTATATACAAACATATTCATTCATATAAATTGCACATTTCTTTCTGAATTTCTATTAATGTTAGGGTTAGTTTGTGGAAAGGTTTGTGGTCATACGCACATCCATAAAAGCATACGTGCTGGGCTAATACAGAATACTGGTATAGAACAAGAAGGGCCGTACTCTGTTAAAGCTCCCAATTCACTGATTTATTGACAAGGTTTAGATTCGAAACGGATCTTCGTCAGGTCGTCAGGGTTAGTTTGTGGCCCAGGTGAAAAGTTGCGCGCTCGTTTAATGAACGACTATCAGATAAAGTATGCATTTGACACAGCAAGTGAAAACATGTAATTACCTAATCAAAGTCTATGTCAGTCTATGTTCATTTGCAAAACATCTGGGAATACTAGGGTTTGTTCAATCAAACTGCCCTATCCTTTTGCCACCAAACATGAAAACAGTGGGAGGAAATTGAGCATTTCAATAATTCAAAACACATTCTGTTGCACCGTATATTACACAGGAAATACACTGTAGAGCCCTTATGAAACAGGATATACACTGCATAGCCCTTATGAAACAGGATATAGCCCTTATGAAACAGGATATAGCCCTTATGAAACAGGATATACACTGTATAGCCCTTATGAAACAGGATATAGACCTTATGAAACAGGATATAGCCCTTATGAAACAGGATATACACTGTATAGCCCTTATGAAACAGGATATACACTGTATAGCCCTTATGAAACAGGATATACACTGTATAGCCCTTATGAAACAGGATATAGCCCTTATGAAACAGGATATACACTGTATAGCCCTTATGAAACAGGATATACACTGTATAGCCCTTATGAAACAGGATATACACTGCATAGCCCTTATGAAACAGGATATAGCCCTTATGAAACAGGATATACACTGCATAGCCCTTATGAAACAGGATATACACTGTATAGCCCTTATGAAACAGGATATAGCCCTTATGAAACAGGATATAGCCCTTATGAAACAGGATATAGCCCTTATGAAACAGGATATACACTGTATAGCCCTTATGAAACAGGATATACACTGTATAGCCCTTATGAAACAGGATATAGCCCTTATGAAACAGGATATAGCCCTTATGAAACAGGATATACACTGCATAGCCCTTATGAAACAGGATATAGCCCTTATGAAACAGGATATAGCCCTTATGAAACAGGATATACACTGCATAGCCCTTATGAAACAGGATATACACTGTATAGCCCTTATGAAACAGGATATAGCCCTTATGAAACAGGATATAGCCCTTATGAAACAGGATATAGCCCTTATGAAACAGGATATAGCCCTTATGAAACAGGATATAGCCCTTATGAAACAGGATATACACTGCATAGCCCTTATGAAACAGGATATAGCCCTTATGAAACAGGATATACACTGTATAGCCCTTATGAAACAGGATATAGCCCTTATGAAACAGGATATAGCCCTTATGAAACAGGATATACACTGTATAGCCCTTATGAAACAGGATATACACTGTATAGCCCTTATGAAACAGGATATACACTGTATAGCCCTTATGAAACAGGATATAGCCCTTATGAAACAGGATATACACTGTATAGCCCTTATGAAACAGGATATACACTGCATAGCCCTTATGAAACAGGATATACACTGCATAGCCCTTATGAAACAGGAAATACACTGCATAGCCCTTATGAAACAGGATATACACTGCATAGCCCTTATGAAACAGGATATACACTGCATAGCCCTTATGAAACAGGATATAGCCCTTATGAAACAGGATATAGCCCTTATGAAACAGGATATAGCCCTTATGAAACAGGATATAGCCCTTATGAAACAGGATATACACTGTATAGCCCTTATGAAACAGGATATAGCCCTTATGAAACAGGATATAGCCCTTATGAAACAGGATATACACTGCATAGCCCTTATGAAACAGGATATAGCCCTTATGAAACAGGATATAGCCCTTATGAAACAGGATATAGCCCTTATGAAACAGGATATACACTGCATAGCCCTTATGAAACAGGATATACACTGCATAGCCCTTATGAAACAGGATATAGCCCTTATGAAACAGGATATAGCCCTTATGAAACAGGATATAGCCCTTATGAAACAGGATATAGCCCTTATGAAACAGGATATACACTGTATAGCCCTTATGAAACAGGATATAGCCCTTATGAAACAGGATATAGCCCTTATGAAACAGGATATACACTGTATAGCCCTTATGAAACAGGATATACACTGCATAGCCCTTATGAAACAGGATATACACTGCATAGCCCTTATGAAACAGGAAATACACTGCATAGCCCTTATGAAACAGGATATACACTGCATAGCGCACACTAAACAGGAAATACACTGCTTTCTGCAACGTAGCACACCAATGTGTGGAAGTGAACATGTGGCCCTAATCCATTAACCAGAATCCCAGACCATCACTGGAGAGTATGTATGCAGCAAATGTGTCCACACATAGTCTCTCGAGAATAAATATTCACTGATTTAAATTCAATTAAAGGGCCTAACACTAAAATTAGTACCTCACATTTGTGCAGAAAAATGCTAGTCTCAACAGTGTAGAATGTGGCTGTATGGTGTTTTTATTATCTTGTATTTTATGCCATCTTTGACACCATGACACGTATGTTTGGGACGTATTACTCTCAGTTAAATAGTTAAATCAACCAAATACATGCACAGTTTTCCATAGCAAAATTGGAATATGGAATAATCTTATTTAGGAAAAAATGTGTTGAAGTGACTTCTACGGATTTTTCTATTTCATACAATGCTTTCTAAATTTAACTGGAAAACGTAAAGCTAATTTATAATTGATTATTTCATGTATTCCCCCCAGTATCACCTGGCCTATAGGCTCATGAATAGGGTTGCAAAGGGTGGGTATATTACTGGAAACTTTCAAAGTTTACCAGTAAACGACGGGAATTTCGGTATCTTTCAAAGATTTTATGTAATCTAGCACAAGACATATTGTGGCCCTTTTTGGGTACTTCAGATTATCACAGGTGTCTGTAATGATCTCTGGCCCTCTGTGTGGCCTTATCACATGTCAAATATATGGAACAAATTAAAGAAAGAAAGAGAGAGACAAAGCTGTAAAACATTATCCTAAATATAAACCACCATTTTAGTAAATATCCTTTATATATTTTTTAACACCGTTTTATTGATTTTACTATGTCACTGTATACTTGTTGTCAATGTTTAGGCCTCAAACTCATTGTGGAAAACGTCAATAGTAGGAAGAGTTGCAGAGTTAATTGAAAAATAATGCTATTGTCGATTAGACGCTTTCTCCATTACTTAGGCCGTCTTCTCTTGAACTATGTGGTCCGTCCACTAGAAACACATTGACAGTATGGACACAGATGTATAAAATTAATAATATATATATTCATATATTTTTCAAAGCTATTCAAGTATAAATTACCAAAGATGTTGACCAAATGACTAAAGATTCCTGTAACTTCCTGTAGCTTTGCGACCCTACTCATGAAACATAACCTTGAGTTGGCCTTGAACAGCAGAAAACAGTGGCGCTGCTTTCATGCACAGACACCACAGAACCAGTTGTATCCAATCACCTATATAGAATTAGTCCTTTAAAAACCTAATTTCATCACAGATTTGAACCCCATGTCTTCGTTAAATCATATTTACACACACCATGCTGTTCCGCCAGCCATGTCACGTTCATTGTGATGGTGATGGTGATGGCACTTGTTTTCAGGTCCGATAGGATGTACTACATGCATTGTCAGAACAGATGGGTGGGAAAGATGGATATATTTAGTTATAAATGCATAAGCCTCTAATAAAATAAAAAACTATCGACGAGCTCAGTGGAGTTCACAATCCCTTACAATCACACATTTTAGCCAGGTTTATTTCCAAATCTTGATGTATGATAATACACGATTTATCAACATAGACAAAGACAGATAGCACTATAAATAACATCAATGGCCTCACCTCTCTTTCTACTCAGTCACGGAGAAAGAAATGGAGGAATGCGTAGCTCTGAATTCACTGAAATCTTTCAATTGTCCACACAATACTGCCTGTTCCAATGCATGTCCAATATGTTGTTCTATACAGCATGCTGTACTGTACTGCATGCTGACATTGTACGGAGCATTAATTCATGTCATGTTTCACTTCTTGATCTTTTTTTTTTCTCTTTTCAGCTCAACACAATAACACCCCTAAAGACAAATGCATGACCTTATGATGCGCACGCTCGTCATTCGTTTTGTGTAATGTTTTGTTTTTAAATATATGTTTATGATGATTCTTGGTTTATTAACAGACATTACGTTAACAGTTTGAAAAGGAGAACAGAACAACACCCCCCCCCTTTCTGTGCCAGGGACTGGGAGGGGATGAAGGCTTTGGTCAGGCTTTGATTATTTCAGAAAAGCCAGGATGAGATCAATTAGGATTGTGGTCTTCAGAGGCATTATTAAGAACATAATGAGGTACACTTAGCGCTAATGATTGGTGCTCCACATTAAAGTATGCAGAGCTCAGAGACTGTTTGCATATTATTCTCTCTGGTGCTGGGAGTCAGCTGTTTTTTACTGCTGCCTCAGCACCGGCCACGCGGACCAGGCCTCTCCACAGTTGTCTGTGGCCTGGCCAAGCAAGCATTGATCAGAAATAATTATAAAAGTAAATCTAAACTTTGATCACGCAAAACCCAGGAACAAGTCACTCGGGACGGGAGAAGCCCAGTCGGAGGGAAGGAAATCATAGATGATCTTGTTGATACCCCCCATGGGTGTAGAATCCTGATTCCTGTAGTTTTGAGTGGGATTTACTTCTAGGCCTATTGATTATGTGATTTAGTGTTTTAGGGGTCTATCCTACATTCATAGATTATTTTTCAAACCGAAGAGCCCTAATGATGTAAGGAGAAAGAGTGTGTTGGTCCCAGATTTTCTTGGTGCAAATTCCTGTGGTTTTGTGCGGGATTAACCTCCATAGATGTTGTGATTTAGTGTGGTAGCGATGCTACACATTCCTCATCGATTATTTTCCCTCTATTATACCAAACCCCACAATAATGTAAGGAGAAAGAGTGTGCCGGTCCCCTAATTTCACACTGTCAAACAGATTCCTGCGTGGCCCACAGCATGGGCCCATACTAGCTGTCTAAGGCAATTATCTCTGTAGAGGACACTGTCTAATCTCTCTATGACTAATCTGATTGTGTCGTCAGTTCGAGGGTGTTTGTTCAATACTAAATTTAAAAGCTTTTTAACATAGCGTTAGATCATGGTATTATCTGTAATGTGTGTGTCCTAACAATAGTTTATTTGCTGCGCTTGATCCCTAGTACTAACCTCATGGTCACAGCCGACTATTGTGTTTAGGTGATTATAATAGGATTCCACCGTGTTGTGTGGTATTTAACTGGTATTAGAATAATCCTTGATACACTGCATTTTCTGCTGAAAGAAAATTCCATGCGAAACATTCTAGAATTCAAAGTTCTAGAATTCTAATAGTATTCGAATAATTCTAGAGTTCTAGGCTATGGATTCTAGACTTGTCTGTCTTGGTATGGATTGATATTAATGGTTAGTAAAGAAGTGTAACTCTTAGGAACATTCCATCAATGAACCATAATGCCAGCATCGATGGAAGAGACACAGTGATTTGTCAGACTTGACAGAAACTGGTTGGTCTGCAGATAGGTTCAGGGTATCAGGGTTCTAGGGCCACCAGGGCATCAGTTAACCCACCAGGGCTTCAGGGCATCAGTTAACCCAACAGGGCTTCCGGGTATCAGTTAACCCACCAGGGCTTCAGGGTATCAGTTAACCCAACAGGGCTTCCGGGTATCAGTTAACCCAACAGGGCTTCCGGGTATCAGTTAACCCACAAGGGCTTCAGGGTATCAGTTAACCCACAAGGGCTTCCGGGTATCAGTTAACCCACCCACGCAACCATTGAAAATCTAGGAATATATCCAAAATGGCACAGTATTCCCTCCTATATAGTGCACCACTGGTCAAAAGCAGTGCACTATAGGGTACCATTGTAGTATACTATATAGCCTTCACGTGCCATTTCAATGAGCGAGTTCTATGAAGCCATGATGCATAGAGAGTAGAGAGAGTAGTGCTTGGCTGACCCCAGCAGCAGCCTCTGGGGTAGTTGGTGCCTGCCCATGTGACAGTAAAGCAGCAGCACAGCCTGGCCAGTGACCTGGCAGTTAGGGTGGCCCACCCACACACAGACTGGTAGCAGTATGGAGAGACAGCAACTTCCTAATTTACAGTACTTCAGTGTTCTATGTCCATCCTGGTGTGATCTGTATTCTGTTTAGTCTACTGATGGGGGCAGTTGGTGAATATGTTAGAGTCTACTGATGGGGGCAGTTGGTTAATATGTTAGAGTCTACTGATGGGGCAGTTGGTTCATATGTTAGTCTACTGATGGGGCAGTTGGTGAATATGTTAGTCTACTGATGGGGGCAGTTGGTTAATATGTTAGAGTCTACTGATGGGGCAGTTGGTTCATATGTTAGTCTACTGATGGGGCAGTTGGTGAATATGTTAGTCTACTGATGGGGCAGTTGGTTAATATGTTAGAGTCTACTGATGGGGGCAGTTGGTTAATATGTTAGAGTCTACTGATGGGGCAGTTGGTGAATATGTTAGTCTACTGATGGGGCAGTTGGTTCATATGTTAGTCTACTGATGGGGCAGTTGGTGAATATGTTAGTCTACTGATGGGGCAGTTGGTTCATATGTTAGTCTACTGATGGGGCAGTTGGTGAATATGTTAGTCTACTGATGGGGCAGTTGGTTCATATGTTAGTCTACTGATGGGGCAGTTGGTTCATATGTTAATCTACTGATGGGGCAGTTGGTTAATATGTTAGAGTCTACTGATGGGGGCAGTTGGTTAATATGTTAGAGTCTACTGATGGGGGCAGTTGGTTAATATGTTAGAGTCTACTGATGGGGGCAGTTGGTTAATATGTTAGAGTCTACTGATGGGGGCAGTTGGTTAATATGTTAGTCTACTGATGGGGGCAGTTGGTTAATATGTTAGAGTCTACTGATGGGGGCAGTTGGTTCATATGTTAGAGTCTACTGATGGGGGCAGTTGGTTAATATGTTAGAGTCTACTGATGGGGGCAGTTGGTTAATATGTTAGAGTCTACTGATGGGGGCAGTTGGTTAATATGTTAGAGTCTACTGATGGGGGCAGTTGGTTCATATGTTAGAGTCTACTGATGGGGGCAGTTGGTTAATATGTTAGAGTCTACTGATGGGGCAGTTGGTTAATATGTTAGAGTCTACTGATGGGGGCAGTTGGTTAATATGTTAGTCTACTGATGGGGGCAGTTGGTTAATATGTTAGAGTCTACTGATGGGGGCAGTTGGTTCATATGTTAGAGTCTACTGATGGGGGCAGTTGGTTAATATGTTAGAGTCTACTGATGGGGCAGTTGGTTAATATGTTAGTCTACTGATGGGGGCAGTTGGTTAGTATGTTAGTCTACTGATTGGGCAGTTGGTTAATATGTTAGTCTACTGATGGGGAAGTTGGTTAATATGTTAGTCTACTGATGGGGGCAGTTGGTTCATATGTTAGTCTACTGATGGGGCAGTTGGTTCATATGTGTAGGATTACCTTCTGCGCTGACATGTCAAAATATGCCATATGTTGTGTGGTATAAAACATAAGCTTCGTCTTTGGTGTTATGATCACGATCACACATAGATTTGAGTTGTATTTTGCGGTGGTGTTTATTGGATCTTTTCTTCTCTTTACCATCTCAGTTTCAGAAGGCTGCAATCAGACCCGAGGCATCAGTTGGAAGGGCATTTGAATTCCAGAGGAGGGCGCATTTTTTAAATGATTGTATTAGTAAAGATCATAGGCAGCTCGTGAGCTTCAAGTTTGGGGAAGCTTACAATTTATCCTACCATTTCTACTTATCTGCGTGCCAGTTATGAATATTTATATATGCACATTTTCGTGGAACAGTTTCATTTCAATTTGTTTTCCCAAATCATTATCACGAGATTAATCATAAAAATCTGAAGTAAAATCAAAAAGTTAAAATTCAGCTATGGCAAGAGCACTAGCCTCTGCCATTTGGACACATTGATACACTGTGTTCCATTGGCGGATGAAGACATGAGCATAGAAGTCAGAGATAGCCTATAGGGCAATGCAGCAGTAGGCCTATAACTTCCATCCTCAACCAATAAAAACAGTAGAAAATATGCTGATGAAAATTCAGGTTCTTACAATCACATTCATCTCTCTTCTCCACCTGTCTGCCCCCCTTCTATCTGTTATGACTTGAGCTATTGCTAGTGAAGTTCGACATTTGTATCTAATTATCACAGTGTCGGGCCCGATCCTGTTGCTAACGAACTTGCAAGATTGTATCAACTAGCCTATTTCCTGCCCTCGACGTTTCCTGCGCCAGTGAGTTTGGTATAGAAAGCTGTTTCTTTGTGACGTTTCCTGCGCCAGTGAGTTTGGTATAGAAAGCTGTTTCTTTGTGACGTTTCCACAGGATATATGGGATCATCAGATCATGATATTTGGTTCTTTCACATCGAGTCTGGTGATTATCGAGGCCAGGAGTGTTGGAAAGATTTTTCATATTCTCAGGAACTATCATTTGCAATGGATGTTTTAAAAAACAGACTTTGTTGAGTTGTGTGAGGCGAAGAAAAAAATATGTGCTCTACGTGGCGAGTTGAAGTCGATCCGAAACAAGACATTGACGAACGGGTACTTTCCTATATAGCATGCATTCTGGAGACGGACCATATTTTCACCACACCTCCCTCCCCTTCTTCCTGTCTCAATATTTTAAATTCTACTCAAGATACATGATGTTCACACATATTTTAGACGCTTGTCACTGACAGCCGCAAATCAATCAGCTAGACCAATTGCCACGTTCACTACCCAAATTACAGGCTTCCCACACTTGTGATGTGAAACAATCCACAGCAAAAAAAATAATAGAATAATAAATAAATAATAGAAGCTAATGATCCAATGTGGCTAAGTCATGCTCCCCGGTGAAGTGTTTTGAAGTATTTTAGTTAGACAGGAGTAATTATATCATT
>NC_056436.1:82336411-82341411 GCF_018296145.1 Oncorhynchus tshawytscha | reverse complement strand
CTAACCACTAGGCTACCTGCCACCTCTACGCTCTAACCACTAGGCTACCCTGCCACCTCTACGCTCTAACCCCTAGGCTACCTGCCACCTCTACGCTCTAACCACTAGGCTACCTGCCACCTCTACACTCTAACCACTAGGCTACCTGCCACCTCTACACTCTAACCACTAGGCTACCTGCCACCTCTACACTCTAACCACTAGGCTACCTGCCACCTCTACACTCTAACCACTAGGCTACCCTGCCACCTCTACGCTCTAACCACTAGGCTACCTGCCACCTCTACGCTCTAACCACTAGGCTACCTGCCACCTCTACACTCTAACCACTAGGCTACCTGCCACCTCTTCTCTCTAACCACTAGGCTACCTGCCACCTCTACGCTCTAACCACTAGACTACCCTGCCACCTCTACGCTCTAACCACTAGGCTACCTGCCACCTCTACGCTCTAACCACTAGGCTACCTGCCACCTCTACGCTCTAACCACTAGACTACCTGCCACCTCTACGCTCTAACCACTAGGCTACCTGCCACCTCTACACTCTAACCACTAGGCTACCTGCCGTCTCTACGCTCTAACCACTAGGCTACCTGCCACCTCTACACACTAACCACTAGGCTACCTGCCACCTCTACGCTCTAACCACTAGGCTACCTGCCACCCCAACGCTCTAACCACTAGGCTACCTGCCACCTCTACGCTCTAACCACTAGGCTACCTGCCACCTCTACTCTCTAACCACTAGGCTACCTGCCACCTCTACGCTCTAACCACTAGGCTACCTGCCACCTCTACACTCTAACCACTAGGCTACCTGCCACCTCTACACTCTAACCACTAGGCTACCTGCCACCTCTACACTCTAACCACTAGAATACCTGCCACCTCTACGCTCTAACCACTAGGCTACCTGCCACCTCTACGCTCTAACCACTAGGCTACCTGCCACCTCTACTCTCTAACCACTAGGCTACCTGCCACCTCTACGCTCTAACCACTAGGCTACCTGCCACCTCTACACTCTAACCACTAGGCTACCCTGCCACCTCTACGCTCTAACCACTAGGCTACCTGCCACCTCTACGCTCTAACCACTAGGCTACCAGCTGCCTCTACACTCTAACCACTAGACTACCAGCTGCCTCTACACTCTAACCACTAGGCTACCCTGCCACCTCTACGCTCTAACCACTAGGCTACCTGCCACCTCTACACTCTAACCACTAGACTACCAGCTGCCTCTACACTCTAACCACTAGGCTACCCTGCCACCTCTACACTCTAACCACCAGGCTACCCTGCCACCTCTACGCTCTAACCACTAGGCTACCTGCCACCTCTAAACTCTAACCACTAGGCTACCTGCCACCTCTACACTCTAACCACTACGCTACCTGCCACCTCTACGCTCTAACCACTAGGCTACCTGCCACCTCTACGCTCTAACCACTAGGCTACCTGCCACCTCTACGCTCTAACCACTAGGCTACCTGCCACCTACGCTCTAACCACTAGGCTACCTGCCACCTCTACTCTAACCACTAGGCTACCTGCCACCTCTACGCTCTAACCACTAGGCTGCCACCTCTGCTCTAACCACTAGGCTACCTGCGCTCTAACCACTAGGCTACCCTGCCACCTCTACGCCTAACCACTAGGCTACCTGCCACCTCTACGCTCTAACCACTAGGCTACCTGCCACCTCTACACTCTAACCACTAGGCTACCCTGCCACCTCTACGCTCTAACCACTAGGCTACCTGCCACCTCTACACTCTAACCACTAGGCTACCCTTTCACCTCTACACTCTAACCACTAGGCTACCTGCCACCTCTACGCTCTAACCACTAGGCTACCTGCCACCTCTACACTCTAACCACTAGGCTACCTGCCACCTCAACGCTCTAACCACTAGGCTACCTGCCACCTCTACGCTCTAACCACTAGGCTACCTGCCACCTCTACGCTCTAACCACTAGGCTACCTGCCACCTCTACACTCTAACCACTAGGCTACTCTGCCACCTCTACACTCTAACCACTAGGCTACTCTGCCACCTCTACACTCTAACCACTAGGCTACCCTGCCACCTCTACACTCTAACCACTAGGCTACCCTGCCACCTCTACACTCTAACCACTAGGCTACCCTGCCACCTCTACACTCTAACCACTATGCTACCCTGCCTCTAACCACTAGGCTACCCTGCCGCCCCAACGCTCTAACCACTAGGCTACCCTGCCACCTCTACACTCTAACCACTATGCTACCCTGCCTCTAACCACTAGGCTACCCTGCCGCCCCAACGCTCTAACCACTAGGCTACTCTGCCACCTCTACACTCTAACCACTAGGCTACCCTGCCACCTCTACACTCTAACCACTAGGCTACCCTGCCACCTCTACACTCTAACCACTAGGCTACCCTGCCACCTCTACACTCTAACCACTAGGCTACCCTGCCACCTCTACACTCTAACCACTAGGCTACCCTGCCACCTCTACACTCTAACCACTAGGCTACCCTTCCACCTCTACACTCTAACCACTAGGCTACCTGCCACCTCTACACTCTAACCACTAGGCTACCTGCCACCTCTACGCTCTAACCACTAGGCTACCTGCCACCTCTACACTCTAACCACTAGGCTACCTGCCACCTCTACACTCTAACCACTAGGCTACCCTGCCACCTCTACACTCTAACCACTAGGCTACCTGCCACCTCTACACTCTAACCACTAGGCTACCTGCCACCTCTACACTCTAACCACTAGGCTACCTGCCACCTCTACGCTCTAACCACTAGGCTACCTGCCACCTCTACGCTCTAACCACTAGGCTACTCTGCCACCTCTACACTCTAACCACTAGGCTACCTGCCACCTCTACGCTCTAACCACTAGGCTACCTGCCACCTCTACACTCTAACCACTAGGCTACCTGCCACCTCTACACTCTAACCACTAGGCGACCCTGCCACCTCTACGCTCTAACCACTAGGCTACCTGCCACCTCTACACTCTAACCACTAGGCTACCCTGCCACCTCTACACTCTAACCACTAGGCTACCCTGCCTCTAACCACTAGGCTACCCTGCCACCTCTACACTCTAACCACTAGGCTACCCTGCCTCTAACCACTAGGCTACCCTGCCGCCCCTACAATCTAACCACTAGGCTACCCTGCCTCTAACCACTAGGCTACCCTGCCGCCCCTACAATCTAACCACTAGGCTACCCTGCCGCCCCTACAATCTAACCACTAGGCTACCCTGCCTCTAACCACTAGGCTACCTTGCCGCCCCTACAATCTAACCACTAGGCTACCCTGCCTCTAACCACTAGGCTACCCTGCCTCTAACCACTAGGCTACCCTGCCTCTAACCACTAGGCTACCCTGCCACCTCTACACTCTAACCACTAGGCTACCCTGCCACCTCTACACTCTAACCACTAGGCTACCCTGCCGCCCCTACAATCTAACCACTAGGCTACCCTGCCACCTCTACACTCTAACCACTAGGCTACCCTGCCGCCCCTACATCTAACCAGTAGGCTACCCTGCCTCTAACCACTAGGCTACCCTGCCACCTCTACACTCTAACCACTAGGCTACCCTGCCACCTCTACACTCTAACCACTAGGCTACCCTGCCTCTAACCACTAGGCTACCCTGCCACCTCTACACTCTAACCACTAGGCTACCCTGCCTCTAACCACTAGGCTACCCTGCCGCCCCTACAATCTAACCACTAGGCTACCCTGCCTCTAACCACTAGGCTACCCTGCCTCTAACCACTAGGCTACCCTGCCTCTAACCACTAGGCTACCCTGCCACCTCTACACTCTAACCACTAGGCTACACTGCCACCTCTACACTCTAACCACTAGGCTACCCTGCCACCTCTACACTCTAACCACTAGGCTACCCTGCCTCTAACCACTAGGCTACCCTGCCTCTAACCACTAGGCTACCCTGCCACCTCTACACTCTAACCACTAGGCTACCCTGCCACCTCTACACTCTAACCACTAGGCTACCCTGCCTCTAACCACTAGGCTACCCTGCCACCTCTACACTCTAACCACTAGGCTACCCTGCCACCTCTACACTCTAACCACTAGGCTACCCTGCCTCTAACCACTAGGCTACCCTGCCTCTAACCACTAGGCTACCCTGCCACCTCTACACTCTAACCACTAGGCTACCCTGCCACCTCTACAATCTAACCACTAGGCTACCCTGCCGCCCCTACAATCTAACCACTAGGCTACCCTGCCTCTAACCACTAGGCTACCTTGCCGCCCCTACAATCTAACCACTAGGCTACCCTGCCTCTAACCACTAGGCTACCCTGCCTCTAACCACTAGGCTACCCTGCCACCTCTACACTCTAACCACTAGGCTACCCTGCCACCTCTACACTCTAACCACTAGGCTACCCTGCCACCTCTACACTCTAACCACTAGGCTACCCTGCCTCTAACCACTAGGCTACCCTGCCTCTAACCACTAGGCTACCCTGCCACCTCTACACTCTAACCACTAGGCTACCCTGCCACCTCTACACTCTAACCACTAGGCTACCCTGCCGCCCCTACAATCTAACCACTAGGCTACCCTGCCTCTAACCACTAGGCTACCCTGCCACCTCTACACTCTAACCACTAGGCTACCCTGCCACCTCTACACTCTAACCACTAGGCTACCCTGCCACCTCTACGCTCTAACCACTAGGCTACCCTGCCACCTCTACACTCTAACCACTAGGCTACCCTGCCACCTAACCACACTCTAACCACTAGGCTACCCTGCCACCTCTAACCACCCTGCCTGCCTCTAACCACTAGGGCTACCCTGCCTCTAACCACTAGGCTACCCTGCCACCTCTACACTCTAACCACTAGGCTACCCTGCCTCTAACCACTAGGCTACCCTGCCTCTAACCACTAGGCTACCCTGCCACCTCTGCCACACTCTAACCACTAGG
>NC_056436.1:82316411-82323911 GCF_018296145.1 Oncorhynchus tshawytscha | reverse complement strand
TGGTCAGTTTAGAATGCCCTGTTTCACCAAATCACATCACATGGTCAGTTTAGAATGCCCTGTTTCACCAAATCACATCACATGGTCAGTTTAGAAGGCCCTGTTTCACCAAATCACATCACATGGTCAGTTTAGAATGCCCTGTTTCACCAGATCACATCACATGGTCAGTTTAGAATGCCCTGTTTCACCAAATCACATCACATGGTCAGTTTAGAATGCCCTGTTTCACCAAATCACATCACATGGTCAGTTTAGAATGCCCTGTTTCACCAAATCACATCACATGGTCAGTTTAGAATGCCCTGTTTCACCAAATCACATCACATGGTCAGTTTAGAATGCCCTATTTCACCAAATCACATCACATGGTCAGTTTAGAATGCCCTGTTTCACCAGATCACATCACATGGTCAGTTTAGAATGCCCTGTTTCACCAAATCACATCACATGGTCAGTTTAGAATGCCCTGTTTCACCAGATCACATCACATGGTCAGTTTAGAATGCCTTGTTTCACCAGATCACATCACATGGTCAGTTTAGAATGCCCTGTTTCACCAGATCACATCACATGGTCAGTTTAGAATGCCCTGTTTCACCAAATCACATCACATGGTCAGTTTAGAATGCCCTGTTTCACCAAATCACATCACATGGTCAGTTTAGAATGCCCTGTTTCACCAAATCACATCACATGGTCAGTTTAGAATGCCCTGTTTCACCAAATCACATCACATGGACAGTTTAGAATGCCCTGTTTCACCAAATCACATCACATGGTAATTGTAGATCCCATTAGTAGATAGGTACTCTGCTAGATTGTGGCTATTAGGTTAAAAGAAACCTATGGTCGATGTCCGCGCCTGTGCGGAAATCTAATTAGCATCGTAAAAAAATCCCCATACATCTGTCAGTTTAAGCAAGAGATATATAAAAACCAAATAGTATACAGAATTGTATTTGAGAGTATTTCCCAATACTTATTTCAAATATTATTTTCAAATACCTGGATTAAATGCATGGGAGTGTATTTCAGTATTTTCATATACTTTCCAAGTGTACCATATTTCCAAATATATTCAAATAAAAGATATCTGAATACGTACAGTACCAGTCAAAAGTTTGGACACTTCTACTCATTCAAGTGTTTTTCTTATTTTTTTTTACTATTTTCTACATTGTAGAATAATAGTGAAGACATCAATAGTGAAGACATCAAAACGATTAAACAACACATATGGAATCATGTAGTAACCAAAAAAGTTACTATATAGTTAAATATATAAATAGATTTTATATTTGAGATTCTTCAAAGTAGCCACCCTTTGCCTTGATGACAGCTTTGCACTCCCTTGGCATTCTCTCAACAGCTTCATGTGGTAGTCACCTGGAATGCATTTCATTTAACAGGTGAGCCTTGTTAAAAGTTAATTTGTGGAATTTCTTTCCTTCTTAATGCGTTTGAGCCAATCAGTTGTGTTTTGACAAGGTAAGGGTGGTATACAGAAGATATCCCTATTTGTTAAAAGACTAAGTCCAAGAACAGCTCAAATAAGCAAAGAGAAACGATAGTCCATCATTACTTTTAGACATGAAGGTCATTCAACTTTGACATTTTCTTCAAGTGCAGTCGCAATGATGAAACTGGCTATCGTGAGGGCTGTCATAGGTAAGGAAGACCCAGAGTTACCTCTGCTGCAGAGTTACCAGCCTCAAAAATTGCAGCCCAAATAAATGCTTCACAGAGTTCAAGTTACAGACACGTCTCAACATCAACTGTTCAGAGGAGACTGTGTGAATCAGGCCTTCATGGTCGAATTGCTGCAAAGAAACCTCTACTAAAGGACACCAATAATAAGAAGCGACTTGCTTGGGGCAAGAAACACGAGCAATGGACATTAGACCGTGGAAATCTGTCCTTTGGACAGATGAGTCCAAATTTGAGATTTTTGGTTCCAACTGTCATGTCTTTGTGCGACGCAGAGTAGGTGAACGGATGCTCTCCGCATGTGTGGTTCCCACCGTGAAGCATGGAGGAGGAGGTGTGATGGTGTGGGGGTGCTTTGCTGGTGACAATGTCCGTGATTTATTTATTTACAATTCAAGGCACACTTAACCAGCATGGCTACCACAGCATTCTCTCACAGAAACTCCTTCAAGGCTGTTGGAAAAGCATTCCAGGTGAAGCTGGTTGAGAGAATGCCAAGAGTGGTTGGCTACTTTGAAGAATCTCAAATATAAAATATATTTTGATTTGTTTAACCCTTTTTTGGTTACTACATTACGACATGTGTAATTTGATGTCTTCACTATTATTTTACAATCTATAGAAGAAAAAAATTAATCTATATATATATATATATATATATAGATTAATATATATATATACAGTATATATATAAACCCTTTAATGAGTAGGTGTGTCCAAACTTTTGACCGGTATGTGAAAGTAATTGAGATATTTGAAATAGTATTTGAACCCAGGTCTGGTAGGTATAGCCTACAGTGAATTGCTTCTGTTTGACATGGAAATTATTAGAAATAGAAAACAGATTGATACTGTTGCATGGAGGGCACTGGTCCCTGTCTGGTTAGTATGTGACGTCACCAGTAATACAATTATTTTATTATTATTATTTTGTCATTTTTAAAAAACTTTTATTTAACTAGACAGGTCAGTTAAGAACAAATTCTTATTTACAATGACAGCCAAACCCGGACGACGCTAAGCCAATTGTGCACCGCCCTATGGGGCTCCCAATCATGGCCGGATGTGATACCGCCTGGATTCAAACCAGCGACTGTAGTGACGCCTCTTGCACTGGGGATGCAGTGCCTTTAGACCGCTGCGACACTCGGGAGCCCCTAACCTGTTCAATATCACCAATCCACTAGTCTAATATTAGCTGGAATGATTGACCGACCACATCTTCATTTGATTTGCCCTCTCAACAGAGTGCTTCCTGTACTCAGTCGATTGCTTCAGCCGATGACTGATACAGCGGTGCTCAGTATCATGGTACCCCTAACCTCCCCCACGCTCTTGTTTTCACTCTCAAGATGATTAAAACACCAAGCAAAGAGCGAACATCACAACGTCTGCTAAAATCATTGACTGGTCCATTTTATTCCTTCCGTCACACTCCCTACCAGCTCCATGTGGTATACCTCTCCCTTGGCATGCATCCCAAATGGCACCCTATTCCCTATATAGTGCACTACCTCTGACCAGAGTCCTATGAGCCTTTTGATGGGTCAAAAGTATTGCACTATATAGAGAATAGGGTGCCATTTGGAAGGTAGCCCATCCCTCTCTCTCTCTCTCTCTCTCTCTCTCTCTCTCTCCCTCTCAGTCTCTCTCTCTCTCTCTCTCTCTCTCTCTCCCTCTCTCCCTCTCAGTCTCTCTCTCTCTCCATCTCATTCTCTCTCTCTTTGTCTCTCTCTCTTTGTCTCTCTCTCTCTCTCCCTCTCTCCCTCTGTCTCTCTCTCTCTCCATCTCATTCTCTCTCTCTTTGTCTCTCTCTCTTTGTCTCTCTCTCTTTGTCTCTCTCTCTCTCCCTCTCTCCCTCTCAGTCTCTCTCTCTCTCCATCTCATTCTCTCTCTCTTTGTCTCTCTCTCTTTGTCTCTCTCTCTTTGTCTCTCTCTCTCTCTCCCTCTCAGTCTCTCTCTCCGTCTCATTCATTCTCTCTCTTTGTTTCTCTCTCTCTTTGTCTCTCTCTCTCTCTCCCTCTCAGTCTCTCTCTCCGTCTCATTCTCTCTCTCTTTGTCTCTCTCTCTTTGTCTCTCTCTCTCTCTCCCTCTCAGTCTCTCTCTCCGTCTCATTCATTCTCTCTCTCTTTGTCTCTCTCTCTTTGTCTCTCTCTCTTTGTCTCTCTCTCTCTCCCTCTCTCCCTCTCAGTCTCTCTCTCTCTCCATCTCATTCTCTCTCTCTTTGTCTCTCTCTCTTTGTCTCTCTCTCTCTCTCCCTCTCAGTCTCTCTCTCCGTCTCATTCATTCTCTCTCTTTGTTTCTCTCTCTCTTTGTCTCTCTCTCTCTCCCTCTCTCCCTCTCAGTCTCTCTCTCTCCATCTCATTCTCTCTCTCTTTGTCTCTCTCTTTGTCTCTCTCTCTTTGTCTCTCTCTCTCTCTCTCCCTCTCAGTCTCTCTCTCCGTCTCATTCATTCTCTCTCTTTGTTTCTCTCTCTCTTTGTCTCTCTTTCTCACTCTCTCTCTCTCTCTTTGTCTCTTTTTTTCTCTCTCTCTGTCTCTCTGTAATCCACTGGAATAATGCCCTCGTCAACTGTTCTGCGTTCGGTATCCCGAGCCACGGCCCGGATATTGATTAATGTCTTTCTGTAGTCACACTCCTCTAAGGCTGTCATGTCCCCCCACCTGTCACAGCTAACCCAGGGCCCAGGAAAAGGCTCATTTAGTCGCCTGCCATTACTTATAGACATGTGACATAGCAAACTCAGAGTAGCTAGGCTCTTAGTTGTACTGGCCGTCAGATCTAGCCATCAAGAGCTTTCAGCGACACTGCCAAATGGCCTCCTATTCCCTGTAAAGTGCACTGCTTTTGACCAGGGTTCACAGGAGTTGGGTTAAACGTGGAAGACACATTTCAGTTGAATATATTCAGTTGTACAATTGACTAGCAATCCCCCCACCCCTTTCCCTTTCCCCTTTCACATAGGGCTCTCGTAAGGCTCTCGTAGGGCTCTCGTAAGGCTCTCGTAAGGCTCTCGTAGGGCTCTCGAAAGGCTCTCGTAGGGCTCTCGTAAGGCTCTCGAAAGGCTCTCGTAGGGCTCTCGAAAGGCTCTCGTAGGGCTCTCGTAAGGCTCTCGTAGGGCTCTCGTAAGGCTCTCGTAGGGCTCTCGTAAGGCTCTCGTAAGGCTCTCGTAGGGCTCTCGTAAGGCTCTCGTAGGGCTCTCGTAAGGCTCTCGTAAGGCTCTCGTAGGGCTCTCGAAAGGCTCTCGTAGGGCTCTCGTAAGGCTCTCGTAGGGCTCTCGTAAGGCTCTCGTAGGGCTCTCGTAAGGCTCTCGTAGGGCTCTCGTAGGGCTGTCGTAAGGCTCTCGTAGGATTCTTGTAGGTCTCTCGTAGGGCTCTCATAAGGCTCTCGTAGGGCTCTCGTAAGGCTCTCGTAGGGCTCTCGTAGGGCTCTCGTAGGGCTGTCGTAAGGCTCTCGTAGGGTTCTTGTAGGTCTCTCGTAGGGCTCTCGTAAGGCTCTCGTAAGGCTCTCGTAGGGCTCTCGAAAGGCCCTCGTAGGGCTCTCGTAAGGCTCTCGTAGGGCTCTCGTAAGGCTCTCGTAGGGCTGTCGTAAGGCTCTCGTAGGGTTCTTGTAGGTCTCTCGTAGGGCTCTCGTAAGGCTCTCGTAAGGCTCTCGTAGGGCTCTCGTAAGGCTCTCGTAGGGCTCTCGTAAGGCTCTCGTAGGGCTCTCGTAAGGCTCTCGTAGGGCTCTCGTAGGGCTCTCGTAGGGCTCTAGTAGGGCTCTCGTAAGGCTCTCGTAGGGCTCTCGTAGGGCTCTCGTAGGGCTCTCGTAATGCTCTCGTAAGGCTCTCGTAGGGCTCTCGTAAGGCTCTTGTAAGGCTCTCGTAAGGCTCTCGTAGGGCTCTCGTCAAAAGTAGTGCACTATATAGGTGCCCTGTCCTTTATGTAGTGCTCTATATAAGGAATAGGGTGCCATTTTAAATGCAGCTTCAGGGCCTACATCGATCCAGCTAGCTAGCTGCCCACTGAATTTGAATACATTTCACTTAAATAATGAGACATTGAGAGGAACCCTGCTGTCATGGAACCTGTCAAGGATGTCCTATAATGGCATTTCATTTCTCATAAAAGCCTCCTCCTGAAATGCCAGCCAGCTCAGAAAAAGTTTCTCCTTATAAGTGCAGGCTGTTAAAGCAGTGAATGTGATGCATGGTGGGAGAATGTATAGGTGAAGATTGGAAGTTGGAACAACCATTTGTCATGTTGCATAGTCCAATTAAAATGAGACATAAATATTATTTTTTACTGCATATAGCTGTTGTTTGGTACGTTACAGCCTTATTCTAAAATGGATTAAATATAACAATGTCCCCATCAATCTACACACAATACCCCATAATGACAAAGCAACATTTATTAAAAAGAAAAAATGGAAATATCACATTTACATAAGTATTCAGACCCTTTACTCTGTACATTGTTGAATTACCTTTGGCAGCGATTACAGACTCGAGTCTTCTTGGGAGCAGTTTATCCCATTCTTCTCTGCATATCCTCTCAGGTTCTGTCAGGTAGGATGGGGAGCTGCACAGCTATTTTCAGGTCTCTCTAAAGATGTTTGATCGGGTTGAAGTCCGGGCTCTGGCTGGGCCACTCAAGGACATTTAGAGACTTATCCCGAAGCCACTCGTGCGTTGTCTTGGTCGTGTGGTTAGGGTCGTTGTCCTGTTGGAAGGTGAACTATCACCAGAGTCTGAGATCCTGAGTGCTCTGGATCAGGTGTCATCAAGGATCTCTCTGTATTTTGTTCTGTTAAACTTTCCCTCGTTCCTGACTAGTCTCCCAGTCCCTGCCGCTGAAAAACATACGCACAGCATGATGCTGCCACCACCTTGAATCACCGCAGGGATGGTGCCAGGTTTCCTCCAGATGTGACACTTGGCATTCAGGCCAAAGAGTTCAATCTTGGTTTCAACAGACCAGAGAATCTTGTTTCTCATGGTCTGAGAGTCCTTTAGGTGCCTTTTGTTAAACTCCAAGTGGGCTGTCATGTGCCTTTTACTGAGGAGTGGCTTCCATCTGGCCACTCTACCATAAAGGCCTGATTGGTGGAGTGCTGCAGAGATGGTTGTCCTTCTGGAAGGTTCTCCCATCTCCACAGAGGAACTGGAGCTCTGTCAGAGTAACCATCAGGTTCTTGGTGACCTCCCTGACCAAGGCCCTTCTCCCCCGATTGGTTTGGCCGGACGACCTGCTCTAGGAAGAGTCTTGGTGGTTCCAAACTTCTTCCATTTAAGCATGATGGAGGCCACTGTGTTCTTGGGGAACTTCAATGCTGTAGATGTTTTTGGGTACCCTTCCCCAGATCTTTGCCTCGACACAATCCTGTCTCGGAGCTCTACAGACAATTCCTTCAACCTCATGGCTTGGTTTTTGCTCTGACATGCACTGTCAACTGTGGGACCTTATATAGACAGGTGTGTGCCTTTCCAAATCATGTCCAATCAATTGAGTTTACCACAGGTGGACTCCAATCAAGTTGTAGAAACATCTCAAGGATGATCAATGGAAACAGGTGTCACGTTCATTGTAAAGATGAGACCAAGGCTCAGCGTGAGTAGAGTTCCACAAGTTTTTAATAAAACTGAAACAAAACAAACAAGCACAAACAAAATGTGAAGCTATTCGAATAGTGCAGACAGTTAACTAAACATAGAACAAGATCCCACAAACACCAAAGGGAAATGACTACCTAAATATGATCCCCAATCAGAGACAACGATAAACAGCTGTCTCTGATTGGGAACCATAT
>NC_056436.1:82251411-82311411 GCF_018296145.1 Oncorhynchus tshawytscha | reverse complement strand
TTCCTCCTCCTCTTTCCTCCTCTTTTTCCTCCTCTTTCCTCTTTTCTCCTCCTCTTTCCTCCTCTTTCCTCCTCTTTTCTCCTCCTCTTTTCTCCTCCTTTTTTCTCTTCCTATTTTCACCTCTTCATTTCCATTCTTTCCAACTCTTTTCATCTCCTCTTCTCCCCTCTTTGCCTCCTCTTTCCTCCTCCTCTTTCCTCTTTTCTCCTCCTCTTTCCTCCTCTTTCCTTCTCTTTCCTCTCTTTTTCCTCCTCTTTCCTCTCTTTTCTCCTCCTCTTTCCTCTTTTCTCCTCTTCTTTCCTCCTCCTCTTTCCTCCTCTTTTCTCCTCCTCTTTCCTCTTTTCTCCTCCTCTTTTCTCCTCTTCCTCCTCTTTCCTCCTCCTCTTTCCTCCTCTTTTCTCCTCCTCTTTCCTCCTCTTTTTTCTCCTCCTCTTTTCTCCTCCTTTTTCTCTTCCTATTTTCACCTCTTCATTTCCATTCTTTCCAACTCTTTTCATCTCCTCTTCTCCCCTCTTTGCCTCCTCTTTTCTCCTCCTCTTTCCTCCTCTTTCCTCCTCTTTCCTCTTTTCTCCTCCTCCTTCCTCCTCTTTTCTCCTCCTCTTTCCTCCTCTTTTCTCCTCCTCTTTCCTATTTTCTCCTCCTCTTTCCTCTTTTCACCTCCTCTTTTCTCCTCTTTTCTCCTCCTCTTTTCTCCTCCTCTTTTCTTTTCTCCTCCTCTTTCCTCTTTTCTCCTCCTCTTTTCTCCTCTTTTTCCTCCTCTTTCCTCTTTTCTCCTCATCTTTCCTCCTCTTTTCCTCCTCTTTTTCTCCTCTTTTTCCTCTTTTCTTCTCTTTCCTCCTCTTTTCTCCTCCTCTTTCCTCTTTTCTCCTCTTTTCTCCTCCTCCTTCCTCCTCTTTCCTCCTCCTCTTTCCTCCTCTTTCCTCCTCCTCTTTCCTCCTCTTTTTCTCCTCCTCTTTTCTCCTCCTTTTTTCTTCCTATTTTCACCTCTTCATTTCCATTCTTTCCAACTCTTTTCATCTCCTCTTCTCCCCTCTTTGCCTCCTCTTTTCTCTCCTCTTTCCTCTCCTTTCTTCTCTTTCCTCTTTTCTCCTCCTCTTTCCTCCTCTTTTCTCCTCCTCTTTCCTCTTTTCTCCTCCTCTTCCTCCTCTTTCCTCCTCTCTTTCCTCCTCTTTTCTCCTCCTCTTTCCTCTTTTCTCCTCCTCTTTTTCCTCTTCCTCCTCTTTCCTCCTCCTCTTTCCTCCTCTTTTCTCCTCCTCTTTCCTCCTCTTTTCTCCTCCTCTTTCCTCTTTTCTCCTCTCTTTTCTCCTCCTCTCCTCCTCTTTCCTCCTCCTCTTTCCTCCTCTTTTCTCCTCCTCTTTCCTCCTCTTTTCCCCTCCTCTTTCCTCTTTTCTCCTCCTCTTTCCTCCTCTTCTTTCCTCCTCTTTTCTCCTCCTCTTTTCTCCTCCTTTTTTCTCTTCCTATTTTCACCTCTTCATTTCCATTCTTTCCAACTCTTTTCATCTCCTCTTCTCCCCTCTTTGCCTCCTCTTTTCTCCTCCTCTTTCCTCCTCTTTCCTTCTCTTTCCTATTTTCTCCTTCTCTTTCCTCTTTTCTCCTCCTCTTTCCTCCTCTTTTCTCCTCCTCTTTCCTCTTTTCTCCTCCTCTTTCCTCCTCTTTTCTCCTCCTCTTTCCTCTTTTCTCCTCCTCTTTCCTCCTCTTTCCTCCTCTTTCCTCCTCCTCTTTCCTCTTTTCTCCTCCTCTTTCCTCCTCTTTTTCTCCTCTTTCTTTCCTCTTTTCTCCTCTTTTCTCCTCCTCCTTCCTCCTCTTTCCTCCTCCTCTTTCCTCCTCTTTTCTCCTCCTCTTTCCTCTTTTCTCCTCCTCTTTCCTCCTCTTTCCTCCTCTCCTTTTCTCCTCCTCTTTTCTCCTCCTTTTTTCTCTTCCTATTTTCACCTCTTCATTTCCATTCTTTCCAACTCTTTTCATCTCCTCTTCTCCCCTCTTTGCCTCCTCTTTTCTCCTCCTCTTTCCTCCTTTTTCCTCCTCTTTCCTCCTCTTTTTCTCTTTCCTCTTTTCTCCTCCTCTTTCCTCTTTTTCTCCTCTTCTTTCCTCCTCCTCTTTCCTCCTCTTTTCTCCTCCTCTTTCCTCTTTTCTCCTCCTCTTTTCTCCTCTTCCTCCTCTTTCCTCCTCCTCTTTCCTCCTCTTTTCTCCTCCTCTTTCCTCCTCTTTTCTCCTCCTCTTTTCTCCTCCTTTTTTCTCTTCCTATTTTCACCTCTTCATTTCCATTCTTTCCAACTCTTTTCATCTCCTCTTCTCCCTCTTTGCCTCCTCTTTTCTCCTCCTCTTTCCTCCTCTTTCCTCTCTTTCCTCTTTTCTCCTCCTCCTTCCTCCTCTTTTCTCCTCCTCTTTCCTATTTTCTCCTCCTCTTTCCTCCTCTTTTCTCCTCCTCTTTCCTATTTTCTCCTCCTCTTTCCTCTTTTCTCCTCCTCTTTTCTCCTCTTTCCTCCTCTTTTCTCCTACTCTTTCCTATTTTCTCCTCCTCTTTCCTCTTTTCTCCTCCTCTTTCCTCCTCTTTTCTCCTCCTCTTTCCTCTTTTCTCCTCATCTTTCCTCCTCTTTCCTCCTCTTTCCTCTTTTCTCCTTCTCTTTCCTCCTCTTTTCTCCTCCTCTTTCCTCTTTTCTCCTCCTTTCTCCTCCTCCTTCCTCCTCTTTCCTCCTCCTCTTTCCTCCTCTTTCCTCCTCCTCTTCCTCCTCTTTTCTCCTCCTCTTTTCTCCTCTTTTTCTCTTCCTATTTTCACCTCTTCATTTCCATTCTTTCCAACTCTTTTCATCTCCTCTTCTCCCCTCTTTGCCTCCTCTTTTCTCCTCCTCTTTCCTCCTCTTTCCTTCTCTTTCCTCTTTTCTCCTCCTCTTTCCTCCTCTTTTCTCCTCCTCTTTCCTCTTTTCTCCTCCTCTTACCTCCTCTTTCCTCCTCCTCTTTCCTCCTCTTTTCTCCTCCTCTTTCCTCTTTTCTCCTCCTCTTTTCTCCTCTTCCTCCTCTTTCCTCCTCCTCTTTCCTCCCTCTTTTCTCCTCGTCTTTCCTCCTCTTTCTCCCCTCCTCTTTCCTCTTTTCTCCTCCTCTTTTTCTCCTCTTCCTCCTCTTTCCTCCTCCTCTTTCCTCCTCTTTTTCCTTCTTTCCTCCTCTTTTCTTTTCCCCTCCTCTTTCCTCCTCTTTTCTCCTCCTCTTTCCTCCTCCTCTTTCCTCCTCTTTTCTCCTCCTCTTTCCTCCTCCTCTTTCCTCCTCTTTTCTCCTCCTCTTTTCTCCTCCTTTTTCTCTTCCTATTTTCACCTCTTCATTTCCACTCTTTCCAAATCTTTTAATCTCCTCTTCTCCCCTCTTTGCCTCCTCTTTCCTCCTCCTCTTTCCTCCTCTTCTTCCTCTTTCCTCCTCTTTTCTCCTCCTCTTTCCTCCTCTTTTCTCCTCCTCTTTCCTCCTCCTCTTTCCTCCTCTTTTCCTCCTCCTCTTTCTTCTTTTCTCCTCCTCTTTTCTCCTCCTCTTTCCTCCTCTTTTCTCCTCCTCTTTTCTCCTCCTTTTTTCTCTTCCTATTTTCACCTCTTCATTTCCACTCTTTCCAACTCTTTTCATCTCCTCTTCTCCCCTCTTTGCCTCCTCTTTCCTCCTCTTCTTTCCTCCTCTTTTCTCCTCCTCTTTCCTCCTCTTTCCTCCTCTTTCCTCCTCCTCTTTCCTCCTCCTCTTTTCTCCTCCTCTTTCCTCCTCTTTTCTCCTCCTCTTTCCTCTTTCCTCCTCTTTCCTCCTCTTTTCTCCTCCTCTTTCCTCCTCTTTTCCCCTCTTTCCTCCTCTTTTCCCCTCTTTCCTCCTCTTTTCCCCTCTTTCCTCCTCATTCCGCCTCCTCTTTTCCCCTCTTTTCCCCTCTTTTCCCCTCTTTCCTCCTCTTTCCTCCTCCTCTTCCCTCCTCTTTCCTCCTCCTCTTTCCTCCTCTTTTCAGTGTGAAACGTTTTAAATCTTAGAACGTTTTAATGTGTGATCATTAATGCTGATTGTTGATTACAGGCTTATGTTTGTCACGAGCATTCATGCTATAAAACTAGACTTACTTATTGATTTACTTATTGATTTATTTTCTTTACTTATTTTGTCCTGTGATTACTTTATTGATAATAATTTAATTTGATGATGTACATAAAAAACAAGATATTTGCTCCAGGGTAAAAACCTGCTGATTTCCTCTGCATCTCCACCTCCTGAGGTTTGTGTGTGTGTGTGTGTGTGTGTGTGTGTGTGTGTGTGTGTGTGTGTGTGTGTGTGTGTGTGTGTGTGTGTGTGTGTGTGTGTGTGTGTGTGTGTGTGTGTGTGTCTGTGTGTGTGTGTGTGTGTGTGTGTGTGTGTGTGTGTGTGTGTGTGTGTGTGTGTGTGTGTGTGTGTGTGTGTGTGTGTGTGTGTCTCTGTGTCTGTGTGTGTGTGTGTGTGTGTGTGTGTGTGTGTGTGTGTGTGTCTGTGTGTGTGTGTGTGTGTGTGTGTGTGTGTGTGTGTGTGTGTGTGTGTGTGTGTGTGTGTGTGTGTGTGTGTGTGTCTGTGCCACCAGGCCTTCAGTTCACTGTAGCCACCAGGCATCTGTATTAGAGGAAGCTTGTCAACTTAAACTCGGAGTTTGTTTGTGCTAAAGTGTACAGGATGTGACCTTAAATGTTCAGGGAATGTAGTCCTGTTGTGACATGTGACTATGTCCAATTATACTGTATCATATATATATATATTGCCATACCTTTGTGACCCATGAATTTGATGTACTGTAAAATAAAGTAAAAGTGATGTACTCTTTTTTTGATGTAAACAATAAGTAGAATCCTTTAATTTACCAAAAAAGGGTTGTCTTTCCGGCTCTGTGTAGAAGGTACAGACGATGAGGAGGGGTTTGGTACCGCCTAAGGAGGGGTTTGGTACCACCTAAGGAGGGGTTTGGTACCGCCTAAGGAGGGGTTTGGTACCGCCTAAGGAGGGGTTTGGTACCGCCTAAGGAGGGGTTTGGTACCGTGATTTACCGCATAAAGCCAATATCTGTCATTTCCTGAGGGGGTGGATGGGGGCTAGACTTGTTCCCATTGCTGTTCTTTCTCCTTTGAGCCCATTGAAAGTGAACTTTTGTCATCGGGCACTGGGTAATCATATTTATGTTTGTAAAAGCAGGTAATACAGCCTTCAACGGACACGCTTCAGCCCTGTGTTGTTCGTTCTGAACTCGGCACTGTCTGGAAACAACCTAGGAGCGTCTCTGAGGATCGTTGCATTTTTGGGGGGTGTGGGGGGGGGTGGAGATACTCTCAGAATCTCTCAGTCAACATGGAGCGCTGTGTGTTTACAACGTGATATTACAGGCTTAGGGGGAATTCCGTTGTGGCCCTCTGAAGATTCCCAGGATCGCAACCGACAAAGACGAAATCGCTTTGGAAAAAAGCATCTGCTAAATGGCATATTTTATTATATTCTATTATATTATGTGTTCCACAATATACTACTTAACATGATTCATATTGAGGAAGGACTGTGTTTTCAGTATAATCAAGGTGGCAGGACTGTGTTTCCAGTATCATCAAGGTGGCAGGACTGTGTTTTCAGTATAATCAAGGTGGCAGGACTGTGTTTTCAGTATAATCAAGGTGGCAGGACTGTGTTTTCAGTATAATCAAGGTGGCAGGACTGTGTTTTCAGTATCATCAAGGTGGCAGGACTGTATCAGTATAATCAAGGTGGCAGGACTGTGTTTTCAGTATAATCAAGGTGGCAGGACTGTGTTTTCAGTATAATCAAGGTGGCAGGACTGTGTTTTCAGTATAATCAAGGTGGCAGGACTGTGTTTTCAGTATAATCAAGGTGGCAGGACTGTGTTTTCAGTATAATCAAGGTGGCAGGACTGTGTTTCCAGTATAATCAAGGTGGCAGGACTGTGTTTCCAGTATCATCAAGGTGGCAGGACTGTGTTTTCAGTATAATCAAGGTGGCAGGACTGTGTTTTCAGTATAATCAAGGTGGCAGGACTGTGTTTTCAGTATAATCAAGGTGGCAGGACTGTGTTTTCAGTATCATCAAGGTGGCAGGACTGTGTTTTCAGTATAATCAAGGTGGCAGGACTGTGTTTTCAGTATAATCAAGGTGGCAGGACTGTGTTTTCAGTATAATCAAGGTGGCAGGACTGTGTTTTCAGTATAATCAAGGTGGCAGGACTGTGTTTTCAGTATAATCAAGGTGGCAGGACTGTGTTTTCAGTATAATCAAGGTGGCAGGACTGTGTTTTCAGTATAATCAAGGTGGCAGGACTGTGTTTTCAGTATAATCAAGGTGGCAGGACTGTGTTTTCAGTATAATCAAGGTGGCAGGACTGTGTTTTCAGTATAATCAGGAGGTGGCAGGACTGTGTTTTCAGTATAATCAAGGTGGCAGGACTGTGTTTTCAGTATAATCAAGGTGGCAGGACTGTGTTTTCAGTATAATCAAGGTGGCAGGACTGTGTTTTCAGTATAATCAAGGTGGCAGGACTGTGTTTTCAGTATAATCAAGGTGGCAGGACTGTGTTTTCAGTATAATCAAGGTGGCAGGACTGTGTTTTCAGTATAATCAAGGTGGCAGGACTGTGTTTTCAGTATAATCAAGGTGGCAGGACTGTGTTTTCAGTATAATCAAGGTGGCAGGACTGTGTTTTCAGTATAATCAAGGTGGCAGGACTGTGTTTTCAGTATCATCAAGGTGGCAGGACTGTGTTTTCAGTATAATCAAGGTGGCAGGACTGTGTTTTCTGTACGTTTTCTGTACATTTTCTGTCTGCAAGGAGGGGTTTTTGTTTCACAGTTCTGTAAATAAGAAAATAATCATTTTTATTTTTCATTCTTTCACAGGTCCCCCTGTAAACGTAACGTGCAACATTTTTATTAACAGTTTTGGGTCCATCGCTGAAACAACAATGGTGAGTCCAAATGTGTTTACCTTTTCCATGTAAAAACCCTTCCACACAAAGTACATGTCTTTCTGTTGATATTGATGTTTTGAAGTTAACGTGAGGATACACTGAATCATTTTTATTTTCAACAGTATTTTGACTTGCATAACTATGCCTCCAAGATTGTGATTTAATTTAAATAACGATGGCCTTAATATGCAGTGTGTCCAACGGTTTCCTTCTGGAATTACAAGCAGTGCCTCCTCGACCTGAATATTTAGAATAATATTTATCTGCCTCATCGAACTTAATCTCTATTCAAAACTCAGTTCAGATGGGCTTCATATCTACTGTTCAGATGTTTTCGTGTCTTCAAGGGGTCATCATTCAAACTCATTATTGGAAAGAATACATATCTATTAGGTATTATAAAATAATCAGTTGTTTGTCGATTATTTATCAAGATAGTAGATCAAGAGGTCTAGGATATCTATAAAAAGACAATGAGGTGAAATATATGTTGTTTGAAGGACAGTATATCAACATGTAGATGGAATGACAGTAGACCAACATGGAGACAGAAGGACAGTAGACCAACATGGAGACAGAAGGACATGGAGACCAACATGGAGACAGAAGGACAGTAGACCAACATGGAGACAGAAGGACAGTAGACCAACATGGAGACAGAAGGACAGTAGACCAACATGGAGACAGAAGGACAGTAGACCAACATGGAGACAGAAGGACAGTAGACCAACATGGAGACAGAAGGACAGGACCAACATGGAGACAGAAGGACAGTAGACCAACACGGAGACAGAAGGACAGTAGACCAACATGGAGACAGAAGGACATGGAGACAGAAGGACAGTAGACCAACATGGAGACAGAAGGACATGGAGACAGAAGAACAGTAGACTAACATGGAGACAGAAGGACATGGAGACAGAAGGACAGTAGACCAACATGAAGACAGAAGGACAGTAGAAGAACATGGAGACAGAAGGACAGTAGACCAACATGGAGACAGAAGGACAGTAGACCAACATGGAGACAGAAGGACATGGAGACAGAAGGACAGTAGACCAACATGGAGACAGAAGGACATGGAGACAGAAGGACAGTAGACCAACATGGAGACAGAAGGACAGTAGACTAACATGGAGACAGAAGGACATGGAGACCAACATAGACCAACATGGAGACAGAAGGACAGTAGACCAACATGGAGACAGAAGGACAGTAGACCAACATGGAGACAGAAGGACAGTAGACCAACATGGAGACAGAAGAAGGACATGGAGACAGAAGGACAGTAGACCAGTAGACCAACATGGAGACAGTAGACCAACATGGAGACAGAAGGAGTAGACCAACATGGAGACCAACATGACAGAAGGACAGACCAACATGGAGGAAGGGCAGTAGACCAACATGGAAACAGAAGGACATGGAGATAGAAGGACAGTAAGACCAACATGGAGACAGAAGGACAGTAAGACCAACATGGAGACAGAAGGACAGTAAGACCAACATGGAGATAGAAGGACAGTAAGACCAACATGGAGACAGAAGGACAGTAGACCAACATGGAGACAGAAGGACATGGAGACAGAAGGACAGTAGATCAACATGGAGACAGATAGTAGAGTTGTGATATAGGGTGCTAGTTTTGTCCTATATTTCTATTGTATTTATTTTTAATCCCAATCCTCGTCCCTGCAGGAGGCCTTTTGCCTTTTGGTAGGCCATCATTGTAAATAAGAATTTGCTCTTAATTGACTTGCCTAGTTAGATAACTGTTAAATTATTGTTTTTATAAAAATAAGATCATAGAAACAGACCCAACCCACTGGGTACTGATGTCAATTCAACGTTGATTCAACCAGCCTGTACCCAGTAAATAACAGGTATCAGATCAATGTGTCCTCTGATGGAAATCCCTGTCTGTACAGTCAAATACAGTCAAGGACTGACTTGCAGTTATAGAAACAATAGGTTGACTCTCTATGTATCTGGAGGCACTCAGTTACATAGTATGGAATTCAAACAGGCCCTGATGACAGATCCTTCCTACCTCATTGTCATCATTTAATTTCTCCAACCATAATGTCAACATATATAAGGGTCTCAGAGAGCTCAGAGCAGGACAAATAAAGCATGGGATGGGTTTGGAGGGGCTGGGATGGGATGGGATGGGATTGGTTTGGAGGGGCTGGGATGGGATGGGATGGGATTGGTTTGGAGGGGCTGGGATTGGATGGGCTAGGATGGAATGGGTTGAGATGGGATGGGATGTGCGAGGATGGGATGGGTTGGGATGAACTGGGTTGAGTTGGGATGGGCTGGGATGGCCCAGGCCTTAGTGTCTAGTCTCCTTGGGGGAGACGTATCAGTAGAGTTAGTAGAGCAAGCAACTAAAACTGCTGCAGATTGCACAACCTCCTCACGCAGAACAAATGTTCCACTCTTTTTCTCCCTCTACGCTCAGTGGAATTGATCCGGATGCCTTTCCTCCAAGTCCTAGTGTCTCTCTCTCTCTCTCTCTCTCTCTCTCTCTCTCTCTCTCTCTCTCTCTCTCTCTCTCTCTCTCTCTCTCTCTTTCTGTCTGTCTCTTTCTTTCTCTCTATCTATCTCTCTTTCTCTCTCCCTCTCTCTTTCTCTCTCCCTCTCCTCTCTCTATCTCTCTATCTCTCTCTCACCTTGTCTCTCCCTCTCTCTCTCTCCCTCTCTCTCTCTCTCTCTCCCTCTCTCTCTCTCTCTCCCCCTGTCTCTCCCCTGTCTCTCCCCCTGTCTCTCCCCCTGTCTGTCTGTCTGTCTGTCTGTCTGTCTGTCTGTCTGTCTGTCTGTCTGTCTGTCTGTCTGTCTGTCTGTCTGTCTGTCTGTCTGTCTGTCTGTCTGTCTGTCTCTCCCCTGTCTGTCTGTCTCTCCCCCTGTCTGTCTCTCCCCTGTCTGTCTCTCCCCTGTCTGTCTCTCCCCTGTCTGTCTGTCTGTCTGTCTGTCTGTCTGTCTGTCTGTCTGTCTGTCTGTCTGTCTGTCTGTCTGTCTGTCTGTCTGTCTGTCTGTCTGTCTGTCTGTCTGTCTGTCTGTCTGTCTGTCTGTCTGTCTGTCTGTCTCTGTCTTTCTCTCTCTCTCTTTCTGTCTGTCTCTCTCTCTTTCTCTCTCTCTCTCTCTCTCTCTCTCTCTCTCTCTCTCTCTCTCTCGCTGTCTCTGTCTTTCTCTCTCTATGTCTGTCTCTCTCTTTTTGTCTCTCACTCTCTGAATGCTATTTGAGAAAGAAATGGAATAAGGGATGTGGGGAGGTGAAACTAAAGAGAATGCCTTCAATAAATCTTTAGTGTTCATAGGGCTGGTGAGAACAATGTTTCGTGTAATGATCCGACTGAGTCTGAGTCGCAGGTGGCACCATTTTCTCTGCATAGGGTGGACTCTGGTCAAAAGTAGTGTACTATGTAGGGTATAGGGTGGACTCTGGTCAAAAGTAGTGTACTATGTAGGGTATAGGGTGGACTCTGGTCAACAATAGTGCACTATGTAGGGTATAGGGTGGGCTCTGGTCAAAAGTAGTGTATTATGTAGGGTATAGGGTGGGCTCTGGTCAAAAGTAGTGTACTATGTAGGGTATAGGGTGGACTCTGGTCAAAAATAGTGTACTGTGTAGGGTATAGGGTACCATTTGGGATGCATGCTGGCTCCTGGTCCACAAAAGGAACCTGAGGTCCTCTGTGGCCTACCACCGTCTAATTGTTTACCCGGCTTTAAAGCTACAACACCCAGGGGAAAAGCCAGAGGCTATTTAATTAGCTCTGCTAGCCTGAGTCCCAAAAGACAGGCTATTCTTTGACCATGGCTCAGGGGCTTTGGACAAAAGTAGTGCACTATGTAGGGAATAGGATGCGATTTGAGACTCATTCCTAGCCTGCTGCTCTTTCATTCTCTTTCTTCCGGAGGCTAGAGAGTGAACGCATAAATCCCAAAGTCCTGATGTTTGTTTGTTACAGGCAGTTGTTGGAGATGGTTGGGTGTTGCTCCATGCAGACCTAAGTCACATTAGACTACATAGCAAAAAAACAAAAAAAACAAAAAATTCAAATATGTCACAGTCAGGACTCAGAGAAGGAGTATATTTGGCTTTCGGCTAAAATTGTATTATGGATTGGGTGCTATGCTGTTGCCGTAAATCTGTTAGCTAAGAGAAATCACACCCAACATGTCTGAGAGAGTGAGTTCACCCATGGCTTCTGCTGCTGCTGCTGATGATGATGGAGGAATGTGTGAGACAACTCTATGCTTTCTAAATCCAACAGTATACTCTATGGTTCATAATCAGACTGTTGTAGCAGAGGTTGGGTTAGAGCCAGACTGAGACCTGCAGTGTTGTGTTGTTGGCTCTGGAGCTCCTGACCTGATCCTCTTTTCTCGTGTAGGAGACCCGTGTTTGAACCCAGTTGGTCACACTATGTTAAAACTTCTTCGGGATCAGTGTCCCTTCCATGGGACAGTGAGCTAACGTAGGCTAATGTGATTGGCATGAGGTTGAGCTAACGTAGGCTAATGTGATTAGCATGAGGTTGAGCTAACGTAGGCTAATGCGATTAGCATGAAGTTGAGCTAACGTAGGCTAATGCGATTAGCATGAGGTTGAGCTAACGTAGGCAGCATTTGGGCAGTCTTGATACAAAATATTGAACAGAAACGCAATAGTTCATTGGATCAGTCTAAAACTTTGCACATACACTTCTGCCATCTAGTGACCAAAATGTAAATTGCACCTGGGCTGGAATAATACATTATGGCCTTTATCTTGCATTTCAAAGATGATGGTACAAAGAAAATACAAAAGAATGGTTGTTTTTTTATTTGTATTATCTCTTACTAGATCTATTGTGTTGTATTCTACTACATTCCTTTCACATTTCCATAAACTCCAAAGTGTTTCCATTCAAATGGTACCAAGAATATGCATATCCTTGATCCAGGGCCTGAGCTACAGGAAGTTAGATTTGGGTAGGACATTTTAGGCAAAAATTGAAAAAAAGGGGCTAATCCTTATCACACACATTAAATATGTTTCCATTTGGTGGGATTTGACATTGATGACAATTTATTTTCTATCTTACTTGATATGACTTAAAATGTGTAGTTGTAAGGAGTTGATAGTAGCAAACAGTCAAATCAGTCATCACATAAGGTAGCTTTGACAGTCATAGAAATTGAATTACTCAATATGGCCGCCCATCCACCCATCACTGAACATTGACTTGAACAGGTGCTTCCCTTTAGGGTAATTATATTTCTATGTTGGCAGCAAACCAATTTGGCTATCCACATTGGAGAACCCTTTAAAGAACCCTTCTTGGCTTAAGTAGAACCCTTTTGTTTCACAGTAGAAGCCTTTTGTTTCACAGTAGAACCCTTTTGTTTCACAGTAGAACCCTTTTGTTTCACAGTAGAACCATTTTGGGTTCCATGTAGAACCCTTTCAGTCACTTCTCGTGAAAAACAGAAAATGTTTTGCCATAATGTGAAATTACCTAACTGCCCTGGGAGATAATTGTATGACAGCCTCCACTCTTATATTGTATCCTTTGTTGGGGGAATATTTTCATATTCCACCTGTGTGTTAAGAATCTAGATTACTGCTATTTTAAATAATGAAAAGGTCTATGAAGACCTCATTCTGTAATCACAGACAGACTAGACCTAATTTTGTGATCATAGTCAGACTAGACCTCATTCTGTAATCATAGTCAGACTAAACCTCATTCTGTAATCATAGTCAGACTAGACCTCATTCTGTAATCACAGACAGACTTAACCTCGTTCTGTAATCACAGACAGACTAGACCTAATTTTGTGATCATAGTCAGACTAGACCTCATTCTGTAATCATAGTCAGACTAAACCTCATTCTGTAATCATAGTCAGACTTAACCTCATTCTGTAATCATAGTCAGTGTTCCGTAAAAACTCAGTTTTATTTTCCAACAAAATTCCCATAATAACAAAACAGGTGTATCTGTGTGTTGTGAGATAATTTCTAGAAAATATATTTCTAATGTTGTGGCTGATTGCTATTGGAAAGGTCACCTGCTGTCATACCTCGCTACGTTACAGCCTCGTCTGTAGAATAATTGACCATTACGGTGGACTGTCGTGGCTAAAGGCCACGGCTCTATTGAAGGGCTATATGTGTTTTCTAAAGGACGCCATGAACCACCAGGACCGTTATTTAGCTCTGACCTTAAGAATGCTGCTACTGTTCAGATAGGCTTGATTTGCATAAACAATATACACATGGAAAGCCCAATAACGTCTAATATATAATCTTTAGTTTAACTAAGCTTTATTCAATACAAATGCATAGATTTTTCTTTTAGGTCGAAAGAATTGGAAACCAACTCAAATCAAATCAAATCTTATTTGTCACATACACGTACGTGGTTAGCAGATGTTAATGCGAGTGTAGCGAAATGCTTGTGCTTCTAGTTCCGACAATGCAGTAATAACCGACAAGTAATCTAACCGAACAATTCCACAACAACTACTTTATACACACAAGTGTAAAGGGATAAAGAATATGTTCATAAAGATATATGAATGAGTGATGGTACAGAACGGCATAGGCAAGATGCAGTAGATGGTAGAGAGTACAGTATATACATATGAGATGAGTAATGTAGGGTATGTAAACATTATATTAAGTGGCATTGTATAAAGTGGCTAGTGATACATTTTTCCATCATCTTTTGCATTATTAAAGTGGCTGGAGTTGAGTCAGTATGTTGGCAGCAGCCACTGTTAGTGGTGGTCGCAATTGTAAATGAGAACTTGTTCTCAACTTGCCTACCTGGTTAAATAAAGGTGAAATAAAAATAAATAAATAAACAGTCTGATGGCCTTGAAATCCCCATGTCAATCCTTTAACCCATAAATCAATTATTAAAGAAAACAAACAAGCAAACCAGCCAATCAATCAATCAAACCTCCGCCTGAGTCCTGGCTATACAATGCACTGACACACCTAAGTCTTTCTCTGACAATCTGATGCACTGATTGACATTTAACTGTTCTCTCCCCAGGACTACAGAGTGAATATCTTCCTGAGGCAGCAATGGAATGACCCCAGGCTGGCCTATAGTGAATACCCCGATGACTCTCTCGACCTGGACCCGTCTATGTTGGACTCGATCTGGAAACCTGATTTGTTCTTCGCCAACGAAAAAGGCGCCAATTTCCATGAGGTTACGACTGACAACAAACTACTAAGGATTTCAAAAAATGGGAACGTATTGTATAGTATTCGGTATGCTATTATTTTCTTGTTGTACCTTCCTCTTTTCTTGTTAGTTTCTCAGAATGTCTATCTGGTGCTAGACCTATAGCTGACAGATGAATGTATATCCGGTGCTAGACCTATAGCTGACAGATGAATGTCTATCCGGTGCTAGACCTATAGCTGACAGATGAATGTCTATCCGGTGCTAGACCTATAGCTGACAGATGAATGTATATCCGGTGCTAGACCTATAGCTGACAGATGAATGTATATCCGGTGCTAGACCTATAGCTGACAGATGAATGTCTATGTGCTAGACCTATAGCTGACAGATGAATGTCTATCCGGTGCTAGACCTATAGCTGACAGATGAATGCTAGACCTATAGCTGACAGACAAATGTCTGGTGCTAGACCTATAGCTGACAGATGAATGCTAGACCTATAGCTGACAGATTAATGTCTGGTGCTAGACCTATAGCTGACAGATGAATGTCTGGTGCTAGACCTATAGCTGACAGATGAATGTCTGGTGCTAGACCTATAGCTGACAGATGAATGTCTGGTGCTAGACCTATAGCTGACAGATGAATGTCTATCCGGTGCTAGACCTATAGCTGACAGATGAATGTCTGGTGCTAGACCTATAGCTGACAGATGAATGTCTATCGGTGCTAGACCTATAGCTGACAGATGAATGTCTATCGGTGCTAGACCTATAGCTGACAGATGAATGTCTATCCGGTGCTAGACCTATAGCTGACAGATGAATGTCTATCGGTGCTAGACCTATAGCTGACAGATGAATGTCTGTGCTAGACCTATAGCTGACAGATGAATGTCCGGTGCTAGACCTATAGCTGACAGATGAATGTCTGGTGCTAGACCTATAGCTGACAGATGAATGTCTATCCGGTGCTAGACCTATAGCTGACAGATGAATGTCTGGTGCTAGACCTATAGCTGACAGATGAATGTCTGGTGCTAGACCTATAGCTGACAGATGAATGTCTGGTGCTAGACCTATAGCTGACAGATGAATGTCTATCCGGTGCTAGACCTATAGCTGACAGATGAATGTCTATCCGGTGCTAGACCTATAGCTGACAGATGAATGTCTATCCGGTGCTAGACCTATAGCTGACAGATGAATGTCTATCCGGTGCTAGACCTATAGCTGACAGATGAATGTAGACCTATAGCTGACAGATGAATGTCTGGTGCTAGACCTATAGCTGACAGATGAATGTCTCCGGTGCTAGACCTATAGCTGACAGATGAATGTCTATCCGGTGCTAGACCTATAGCTGACAGATGAATGTCTATCCGGTGCTAGACCTATAGCTGACAGATGAATGTCTATCCGGTGCTAGACCTATAGCTGACAGATGAATGTCTCCGGTGCTAGACCTATAGCTGACAGATGAATGTCCGGTGCTAGACCTATAGCTGACAGATTAATGTCTGGTGCTAGACCTATAGCTGACAGATAAATGTCTATCTGGTGCTAGACCTATAGCTGACAGATGAATGTCTATCCGGTGCTAGACCTATAGCTGACAGATTAATGTCTGGTGCTAGACCTATAGCTGACAGATGAATGTCTATGGTGCTAGACCTATAGCTGACAGATGAATGTCTGGTGCTAGACCTATAGCTGACAGATAAATGTCTATCTGGTGCTAGACCTATAGCTGACAGATGAATGTCTGGTGCTAGACCTATAGCTGACAGATGAATGTGTATCCGGTGCTAGACCTATAGCTGACAGATGAATGTCTGGTGCTAGACCTATAGCTGACAGATGAATGTCTATCCGGTGCTAGACCTATAGCTGACAGATGAATGTCTATCCGGTGCTAGACCTATAGCTGACAGATGAATGTCTATCCGGTGCTAGACCTATAGCTGACAGATGAATGTCTGGTGCTAGACCTATAGCTGACAGATGAATGTCTGGTGCTAGACCTATAGCTGACAGATGAATGTCTGGTGCTAGACCTATAGCTGACAGATGAATGTCTATCCGGTGCTAGACCTATAGCTGACAGATGAATGTCTATCCGGTGCTAGACCTATAGCTGACAGATGAATGTCTATCCGGTGCTAGACCTATAGCTGACAGAT
This sequence comes from Oncorhynchus tshawytscha, assembly GCF_018296145.1. Classification (NCBI taxonomy): domain Eukaryota; kingdom Metazoa; phylum Chordata; class Actinopteri; order Salmoniformes; family Salmonidae; genus Oncorhynchus; species Oncorhynchus tshawytscha. The sequence continues at coordinate 82,295,099 of NC_056436.1, read as the reverse complement.
TAATGTCTATCCGGTGCTAGACCTATAGCTGACAGATGAATGTCTATCCGGTGCTAGACCTATAGCTGACAGATGAATGTCTATCCGGTGCTAGACCTATAGCTGACAGATGAATGTCTATCTGGTGCTAGACCTATAGCTGACAGATGAATGTCTATCCGGTGCTAGACCTATAGCTGACAGATGAATGTCTGGTGCTAGACCTATAGCTGACAGATGAATGTCTGGTGCTAGACCTATAGCTGACAGATGAATGTCTGGTGCTAGACCTATAGCTGACAGATGAATGTCTGGTGCTAGACCTATAGCTGACAGATGAATGTCTGGTGCTAGACCTATAGCTGACAGATGAATGTCTATCCGGTGCTAGACCTATAGCTGACAGATGAATGTCTATCCGGTGCTAGACCTATAGCTGACATGAATAGAATAGCTGACAGATGAATGTCTGGTGCTAGACCTATATCTGACAGATAATGTCTGTTGCTAGACCTATAGGTGACAGATAAATGTCTATCTGGTGCTAGACCTATGGCTGACAGATGAATGTGTATCCGGTGCTAGACCTATAGCTGACAGATTAATGTCTGGTGCTAGACCTATAGCTGACAGATGATTGTCTATCCGGTGCTAGACCTATAGCTGACAGATGAATGTCTGGTGCTAGACCTATAGCTGACAGATGAATGTCTGGTGCTAGACCTATAGCTGACAGATGAATGTCTGGTGCTAGACATATAGCTGACAGATGAATGTCGATCCAGTGCTAGACCTATAGCTGACAGATGAATGTCTGGTGCTAGACCTATAGCTGACAGATGAATGTCTGGTGCTAGACCTATAGCTGACAGATGAATGTCTGGTGCTAGACCTATAGCTGACAGATGAATGTCTATCCGGTGCTAGACCTATAGCTGACAGATGAATGTCTATCCGGTGCTAGACCTATAGCTGACAGATGAATGTCTATCCGGTGCTAGACCTATAGCTGACAGATTAATGTCTATCCGGTGCTAGACCTATAGCTGACAGATGAATGTCTATCCGGTGCTAGACCTATAGCTGACAGATGAATGTCTCGGTGCTAGACCTATAGCTGACAGATGAATGTCTATCCGGTGCTAGACCTATAGCTGACAGATGAATGTCTGGTGCTAGACCTATCTGACAGATGAATGTCTGGTGCTAGACCTATAGCTGACAGATGAATGTCTGGTGCTAGACCTATAGCTGACAGATGAATGTCTATCTGGTGCTAGACCTATAGCTGACAGATGAATGTCTATCCGGTGCTAGACCTATAGCTGACAGATGAGAATGTCTGGTGCTAGACCTATAGCTGACAGATGAATGTCTGGTGCGAGACATATAGCTGACAGATGAATGTCTATCCGGTGCTAGACCTATAGCTGACAGATGAATGTCTGGTGCTAGACCTATAGCTGACAGATGAGAATGTCTGGTGCTAGACCTATAGCTGACAGATGAATTTCTGGTGCTAGACATATAGCTGACAGATGAATGTCGATCCGGTGCTAGACCTATAGCTGACAGATGAATGTCTGGTGCTAGACCTATAGCTGACAGATGAATGTCTGGTGCTAGACCTATAGCTGACAGATGAATGTCTATCCGGTACTAGACCTATAGCTGACAGATGAATGTCTATCCGGTGCTAGACCTATAGCTGACAGATGAATGTCTATCCGGTGCTAGACCTATAGCTGACAGATTAATGTCTATCCGGTGCTAGACCTATAGCTGACAGATGAATGTCTATCCGGTGCTAGACCTATAGCTGACAGGTGAATGTCTATCCGGTGCTAGACCTATAGCTGACAGATGAATGTCTATCCGGTGCTAGACCTGTAGCTGACAGATGAATGTCTATCCGGTGCTAGACCTATAGCTGACATATGAATGTCTGGTGCTAGACCTATAGCTGACAGATGAATGTCTGGTGCTAGACCTATAGCTGACAGATGAGAATGTCTGGTGCTAGACATATAGCTGACAGATGAATGTCGATCCGGTGCTAGACCTATAGCTGACAGATGAATGTCTGGTGCTAGACCTATAGCTGACAGATGAATGTCTGGTGCTAGACCTATAGCTGACAGATGAATGTCTATCCGGTGCTAGACCTATAGCTGACAGATGAATGTCTGGTGCTAGACCTATAGCTGACAGATGAATGTGTATCCGGTGCTAGACCTATAGCTGACAGATTAATGTCTGGTGCTAGACCTATAGCTGACAGATGAATGTCTATCCGGTGCTAGACCTATAGCTGACAGATGAATGTCTATCCGGTGCTAGACCTATAGCTGACAGATGAATGTATATCCGGTGCTAGACCTATAGCTGACAGATGAATGTCTATCCGGTGCTAGACCTATAGCTGACAGATTCATGTCTATCCGGTGCATGGCCTATAGCTGACAGATTCATGTATATCCGGTGCTAGACCTATAGCTGACAGATGAATGTCTATCCGGTGCTAGACCTATAGCTGACAGATGAGAATGTCTGGTGCTAGACCTATAGCTGACAGATGAATGTCTGGTGCTAGACATATAGCTGACAGATGAATGTCTATCCGGTGCTAGACCTATAGCTGACAGATGAATGTCTGGTGCTAGACCTATAGCTGACAGATAAATGTCTATCTGGTGCTAGGCCTATGGCTGACAGATGAATGTCTGGTGCTAGACCTATGGCTGACAGATGAATGTGTATCCGGTGCTAGACCTATAGCTGACAGATTAATGTCTGGTGCTAGACCTATAGCTGACAGATGAATGTCTATCCGGTGCTAGACCTATAGCTGACAGATGAATGTCTATCCGGTGCTAGACCTATAGCTGACAGATGAATGTCTATCCGGTGCTAGACCTATAGCTGACAGATGAATGTCTGGTGCTAGACCTATAGCTGACAGATGAATGTCTGGTGCTAGACCTATAGCTGACAGATGAATGTCTGGTGCTAGACCTATAGCTGACAGATAAATGTCTATCCGGTGCTAGACCTATAGCTGACAGATGAATGTCTATCCGGTGCTAGACCTATAGCTGACAGATGAATGTCTATCCGGTGCTAGACCTATAGCTGACAGATAATGTCTATCCGGTGCTAGACCTATAGCTGACAGATGAATGTCTATCCGGTGCTAGACCTATAGCTGACAGGTGAATGTCTATCCGGTGCTAGACCTATAGCTGACAGATGAATGTCTATCCGGTGCTAGACCTATAGCTGACAGATGAATGTCTATCCGGTGCTAGACCTATAGCTGACAGATGAATGTCTGGTGCTAGACCTATAGCTGACAGATTAATGTCTATCCGGTGCTAGACCTATAGCTGACAGATGAATGTCTGGTGCTAGACCTATAGCTGACAGATGAATGTCTGGTGCTAGACCTATAGCTGACAGATGAATGTCTATCCGGTGCTAGACCTATAGCTGACAGATGAATGTCTATCCGGTGCTAGACCTATAGCTGACAGATGAATGTCTATCCGGTGCTAGACCTATAGCTGACAGATGAATGTCTGGTGATAGACCTATAGCTGACAGATGAATGTCTGGTGCTAGACCTATATCTGACAGATTAATGTCTGGTGCTAGACCTATAGGTGACAGATAAATGTCTATCTGGTGCTAGACCTATGGCTGACAGATGAATGTGTATCCGGTGCTAGACCTATAGCTGACAGATTAATGTCTGGTGCTAGACCTATAGCTGACAGATGATTGTCTATCTGGTGCTAGACCTATAGCTGACAGATGAATGTCTGGTGCTAGACCTATAGCTGACAGATGAGAATGTCTGGTGCTAGACCTATAGCTGACAGATGAATGTCTGGTGCTAGACATATAGCTGACAGATGAATGTCGATCCAGTGCTAGACCTATAGCTGACAGATGAATGTCTGGTGCTAGACCTATAGCTGACAAATGAATGTCTGGTGCTAGACCTATAGCTGACAGATGAATGTCTGGTGCTAGACCTATAGCTGACAGATGAATGTCTATCCGGTGCTAGACCTATAGCTGACAGATTCATGTCTATCCGGTGCATGGCCTATAGCTGACAGATTCATGTATATCCGGTGCTAGACCTATAGCTGACAGATTAATGTCTATCCGGTGCTAGACCTATAGCTGACAGATGAATGTCTATCCGGTGCTAGACCTATAGCTGACAGATGAATGTCTATCCGGTGCTAGACCTATAGCTGACAGATGAATGTCTATCCGGTGCTAGACCAATAGCTGACAGATGAATGTCTGGTGCTAGACCTATCTCTGACAGATGAATGTCTGGTGCTAGACCTATAGCTGACAGATGAATGTCTGGTGCTAGACCTATAGCTGACAGATGAATGTCTGGTGCTAGACCTATAGCTGACAGATGAATGTCTATCTGGTGCTAGACCTATAGCTGACAGATGGATGTCTATACGGTGCTAGACCTATAGCTGACAGATGAGAATGTCTGGTGCTACACCTATAGCTGACAGATGAATGTCTGGTGCTAGACATATAGCTGACAGATGAATGTCTATCCGGTGCTAGACCTATAGCTGACAGATGAATGTCTGGTGCTAGACCTATAGCTGACAGATGAGAATGTCTGGTGCTAGACCTATAGCTGACAGATGAATGTCTGGTGCTAGACATATAGCTGACAGATGAATGTCTATCCAGTGCTAGACCTATAGCTGACAGATGAATGTCTGGTGCTAGACCTATAGCTGACAGATGAATGTCTGGTGCTAGACCTATAACTGACAGATGAATGTCTATCCGGTGCTAGACCTATAGCTGACAGATGAATGTCTATCCGGTGCTAGACCTATAGCTGACAGATTAATGTCTATCCGGTGCTAGACCTATAGCTGACAGATTAATGTCTATCCGGTGCTAGACCTATAGCTGACAGATGAATGTCTATCCGGTGCTAGACCTATAGCTGACAGATGAATGTCTATCCGGTGCTAGACCTATAGCTGACAGATGAATGTCTATCCGGTGCTAGACCTATAGCTGACAGATGAATGTCTGGTGCTAGACCTATAGCTGACAGATGAGAATGTCTGGTGCTAGACCTATAGCTGACAGATGAATGTCTGGTGCTAGACATATAGCTGACAGATGAATGTCGATCCGGTGCTAGACCTATAGCTGACAGATGAATGTCTGGTGCTAGACCTATAGCTGACAGATGAATGTCTGGTGCTAGACCTATAGCTGACAGATGAATGTCTATCCGGTACTAGACCTATAGCTGACAGATGAATGTCTATCCGGTGCTAGACCTATAGCTGACAGATGAATGTGTATCCGGTGCTAGACCTATAGCTGACAGATTAATGTCTGGTGCTAGACCTATAGCTGACAGATGAATGTCTGGTGCTAGACCTATAGCTGACAAATGAATGTCTGGTGCTAGACCTATAGCTGACAGATGAATGTCTGGTGCTAGACCTATAGCTGACAGATGAATGTCTATCCGGTGCTAGACCTATAGCTGACAGATTCATGTCTATCCGGTGCATGGCCTATAGCTGACAGATTCATGTATATCCGGTGCTAGACCTATAGCTGACAGATGAATGTCTATCCGGTGCTAGACCTATAGCTGACAGATGAGAATGTCTGGTGCTAGACCTATAGCTGACAGATGAATGTCTGGTGCTAGACATATAGCTGACAGATGAATGTCTATCCGGTGCTAGACCTATAGCTGACAGATGAATGTCTGGTGCTAGACCTATAGCTGACAGATAAATGTCTATCTGGTGCTAGCCTATGGCTGACAGATGAATGTCTGGTGCTAGACCTATAGCTGACAGATGAATGTGTATCCGGTGCTAGACCTATAGCTGACAGATTAATGTCTGGTGCTAGACCTATAGCTGACAGATGAATGTCTATCCGGTGCTAGACCTATAGCTGACAGATGAATGTCTATCCGGTGCTAGACCTATAGCTGACAGATGAATGTCTATCCGGTGCTAGACCTATAGCTGACAGATGAATGTCTGGTGCTAGACCTATAGCTGACAGATGAATGTCTGGTGCTAGACCTATAGCTGACAGATGAATGTCTATGGTGCTAGACCTATAGCTGACAGATGAATGTCTATCCGGTGCTAGACCTATAGCTGACAGATGAATGTCTATCCGGTGCTAGACCTATAGCTGACAGATGAATGTCTATCCGGTGCTAGACCTATAGCTGACAGATGAATGTCTATCCGGTGCTAGACCTATAGCTGACAGGTGAATGTCTATCCGGTGCTAGACCTATAGCTGACAGATGAATGTCTATCCGGTGCTAGACCTATAGCTGACAGATGAATGTCTATCCGGTGCTAGACCTATAGCTGACAGATGAATGTCTGGTGCTAGACCTATAGCTGACAGATTAATGTCTCCGGTGCTAGACCTATAGCTGACAGATGAATGTCTGGTGCTAGACCTATAGCTGACAGATGAGAATGTCTGGTGCTAGACCTATAGCTGACAGATGAATGTCTGGTGCTAGACCTATAGCTGACAGATGAATGTCTATCCGGTGCTAGACCTATAGCTGACAGATGAATGTCTATCCGGTGCTAGACCTATAGCTGACATATGAATGTCTGGTGCTAGACCTATAGCTGACAGATGAATGTCTGGTGCTAGACCTATATCTGACAGATTAATGTCTGTTGCTAGACCTATAGCTGACAGATTAATGTCTGGTGCTAGACCTATAGCTGACAGATGATTGTCTATCTGGTGCTAGACCTATAGCTGACAGATGAATGTCTGGTGCTAGACCTATAGCTGACAGATGAATGTCTGGTGCTAGACCTATAGCTGACAGATGAATGTCTGGTGCTAGACCTATAGCTGACAGATGAGAATGTCTGGTGCTAAACCTATAGCTGACAGATGAATGTCTGGTGCTAGACATATAGCTGACAGATGAATGTCTATCCAGTGCTAGACCTATAGCTGACAGATGAATGTCTGGTGCTAGACCTATAGCTGACAGATGAATGTCTGGTGCTAGACCTATAGCTGACAGATGAATGTCTGGTGCTAGACCTATAGCTGACAGATGAATGTCTATCCGGTGCTAGACCTATAGCTGACAGATGAATGTCTATCCGGTGCTAGACCTATAGCTGACAGATGAATGTCTATCCGGTGCTAGACCTATAGCTGACAGATTAATGTCTATCCGGTGCTAGACCTATAGCTGACAGATGAATGTCTATCCGGTGCTAGACCTATAGCTGACAGATGAATGTCTATCCGGTGCTAGACCTATAGCTGACAGATGAATGTCTATCCGGTGCTAGACCAATAGCTGACAGATGAATGTCTGGTGCTAGACCTATCTCTGACAGATGAATGTCTGGTGCTAGACCTATAGCTGACAGATGAATGTCTGGTGCTAGACCTATAGCTGACAGATGAATGTCTATCTGGTGCTAGACCTATAGCTGACAGATGAATGTCTATCCGGTGCTAGACCTATAGCTGACAGATGAGAATGTCTGGTGCTAGACCTATAGCTGACAGATGAATGTCTGGTGCTAGACCTATAGCTGACAGATGAATGTCTATCCGGTGCTAGACCTATAGCTGACAGATGAATGTCTGGTGCTAGACCTATAGCTGACAGATGAATGTCTGGTGCTAGACCTATAGCTGACAGATGAATGTCTGTGCTAGACCTATAGCTGACAGATGAATGTCTGGTGCTAGACCTATAGCTGACAGATGAATGTCTGGTGCTAGACCTATAGCTGACAGATGAATGTCTATCGGTGCTAGACCTATAGCTGACAGATGAATGTCTATAGCTGACAGATGAATGTCGGTGCTAGACCTATAGCTGACAGATGAATGTCTATCCGGTGCTAGACCTATAGCTGACAGATTAATGTCTATCCGGTGCTAGACCTATAGCTGACAGATGAATGTCTATCCGGTGCTAGACCTATAGCTGACAGATGAATGTCTATCCGGTGCTAGACCTATAGCTGACAGATGAATGTCTATCCGGTGCTAGACCTATAGCTGACAGATGAATGTCTGGTGCTAGACCTATAGCTGACAGATGAATGTCTGGTGCTAGACCTATAGCTGACAGATGAATGTCTGGTGCTAGACCTATAGCTGACAGATGAATGTCTATCCGGTGCTAGACCTATAGCTGACAGATGAATGTCTATCCGGTGCTAGACCTATAGCTGACAGATGAATGTCTATCCGGTGCTAGACCTATAGCTGACAGATGAATGTCTATCCGGTGCTAGACCTATAGCTGACAGATGAATGTCTATCCGGTGCTAGACCTATAGCTGACAGATGAATGTCTATCTGGTGCTAGACCTATAGCTGACAGATGAATGTCTATCTGGTGCTAGACCTATAGCTGACAGATGAATGTCTATCCGGTGCTAGACCTATAGCTGACAGATGAATGTCTGGTGCTAGACCTATGGCTGACAGATGAATGTGTATCCGGTGCTAGACCTATAGCTGACAGATGAATGTCTGGTGCTAGACCTATAGCTGACAGATGAATGTCTGGTGCTAGACCTATAGCTGACAGATGAATGTCTGGTGCTAGACCTATAGCTGACAGATGAATGTCTATCTGGTGCTAGACCTATAGCTGACAGATGAATGTCTGGTGCTAGACCTATAGCTGACAGATGAATGTCTATCCGGTGCTAGACCTATAGCTGACAGATGAATGTCTGGTGCTAGACCTATAGCTGACAGATGAATGTCTATCCGGTGCTAGACCTATAGCTGACAGATGAATGTCTATCCGGTGCTAGACCTATAGCTGACAGATGAATGTCTATCCGGTGCTAGACCTATAGCTGACAGATGAATGTCTGGTGCTAGACCTATAGCTGACAGATGAATGTCTGGTGCTAGACCTATAGCTGACAGATGAATGTCTGGTGCTAGACCTATAGCTGACAGATAAATGTCTATCCGGTGCTAGACCTATAGCTGACAGATGAATGTCTATCCGGTGCTAGACCTATAGCTGACAGATGAATGTCTACCTATAGCCGGTGCTAGACCTATAGCTGACAGATGAATGTCTATCCGGTGCTAGACCTATAGCTGACAGATGAATGTCTATCCGGTGCTAGACCTATAGCTGACAGATGAATGTCTATCCGGTGCTAGACCTATAGCTGACAGATGAATGTCTATCCGGTGCTAGACCTATAGCTGACAGATGAATGTCTATCCGGTGCTAGACCTATAGCTGACAGATGAATGTCTGGTGCTAGACCTATAGCTGACAGATGAATGTCTATCCGGTGCTAGACCTATAGCTGACAGATGAATGTCTGGTGCTAGACCTATAGCTGACAGATGAATGTCTGGTGCTAGACCTATAGCTGACAGATGAATGTCTATCCGGTGCTAGACCTATAGCTGACAGATGAATGTCTATCCGGTGCTAGACCTATAGCTGACAGATGAATGTCTGGTGCTAGACCTATAGCTGACAGATGAATGTCTGGTGCTAGACCTATAGCTGACAGATGAATGTCTGGTGCTAGACCTATAGCTGACAGATGAATGTCTGGTGCTAGACCTATAGCTGACAGATAAATGTCTATCTGGTGCTAGGCCTATAGCTGACAGATGAATGTCTGGTGCTAGACCTATGGCTGACAGATGAATATCCGGTGCTGACCAGCTGACAGAATGTCTGGTGCTAGACCTATAGCTGACAGATGAATGTCTATCCGGTGCTAGACCTATAGCTGACAGATGAATGTCTATCCGGTGCTAGACCTATAGCTGACAGATGAATGTCTATCCGGTGCTAGACCTATAGCTGACAGATGAATGTCTGGTGCTAGACCTATAGCTGACAGATGAATGTCTGGTGCTAGACCTATAGCTGACAGATGAATGTCTGGTGCTAGACCTATAGCTGACAGATAAATGTCTATCCGGTGCTAGACCTATAGCTGACAGATGAATGTCTATCCGGTGCTAGACCTATAGCTGACAGATGAATGTCTATCCGGTGCTAGACCTATAGCTGACAGATGAATGTCTATCCGGTGCTAGACCTATAGCTGACAGATGAATGTCTATCCGGTGCTAGACCTATAGCTGACAGATGAATGTCTATCCGGTGCTAGACCTATAGCTGACAGATGAATGTCTATCCGGTGCTAGACCTATAGCTGACAGATGAATGTCTATCCGGTGCTAGACCTATAGCTGACAGATGAATGTCTGGTGCTAGACCTATAGCTGACAGATGAATGTCTATCCGGTGCTAGACCTATAGCTGACAGATGAATGTCTGGTGCTAGACCTATAGCTGACAGATGAATGTCTGGTGCTAGACCTATAGCTGACAGATGAATGTCTATCCGGTGCTAGACCTATAGCTGACAGATGAATGTCTATCCGGTGCTAGACCTATAGCTGACAGATGAATGTCTGGTGCTAGACCTATAGCTGACAGATGAATGTCTGGTGCTAGACCTATATCTGACAGATTAATGTCTGTTGCTAGACCTATAGTGACAGATAAATGTCTATCTGGTGCTAGACCTATGGCTGACAGATGAATGTGTATCCGGTGCTAGACCTATAGCTGACAGATGAATGTCTGGTGCTAGACCTATAGCTGACAGATGATTGTCTATCCGGTGCTAGACCTATAGCTGACAGATGAATGTCTGGTGCTAGACCTATAGCTGACAGATGAATGTCTGGTGCTAGACCTATAGCTGACAGATGAATGTCTATCCGGTGCTAGACCTATAGCTGACAGATGAATGTCTATCCGGTGCTAGACCTATAGCTGACAGATGAATGTCTATCCGGTGCTAGACCTATAGCTGACAGATGAATGTCTATCCGGTGCTAGACCTATAGCTGACAGATGAATGTCTATCCGGTGCTAGACCTATAGCTGACAGATGAATGTCTATCCGGTGCTAGACCTATAGCTGACAGATGAATGTCTATCCGGTGCTAGACCTATAGCTGACAGATGAATGTCTGGTGCTAGACCTATAGCTGACAGATGAATGTCTATCCGGTGCTAGACCTATAGCTGACAGATGAATGTCTGGTGCTAGACCTATAGCTGACAGATGAATGTCTGGTGCTAGACCTATAGCTGACAGATGAATGTCTGGTGCTAGACCTATAGCTGACAGATGAATGTCTATCCGGTGCTAGACCTATAGCTGACAGATGAATGTCTACCTGGTGCTAGACCTATGGCTGACAGATGAATGTGTATCTGGTGCTAGACCTATAGCTGACAGATTAATGTCTGGTGCTAGACCTATAGCTGACAGATGAATGTCTGGTGCTATACATATAGCTGACAGATGAATGTCTGGTGCTAGACCTATAGCTGACAGATAAATGTCTATCTGGTGCTAGGCCTATGGCTGACAGATGAATGTCTGGTGCTAGACCTATGGCTGACAGATGAATGTCTATCCGGTGCTAGACCTATAGCTGACAGATTAATGTCTGGTGCTAGACCTATAGCTGACAGATGAATGTCTATCCGGTGCTAGACCTATAGCTGACAGATGAATGTCTATCCGGTGCTAGACCTATAGCTGACAGATGAATGTCTATCCGGTGCTAGACCTATAGCTGACAGATGAATGTCTATCCGGTGCTAGACCTATAGCTGACAGATGAATGTCTATCCGGTGCTAGACCTATAGCTGACAGATTAATGTCTATCCGGTGCATGGCCTATAGCTGACAGATTCATGTCTATCCGGTGCTAGACCTATAGCTGACAGATGAATGTATATCCGGTGCTAGACCTATAGCTGACAGATTAATGTCTATCCGGTGCTAGACCTATAGCTGACAGATTCATGTCTATCCGGTGCTAGACCTATAGCTGACAGATTAATGTCTATCTGGTGCTAGACCTATAGCTGACAGATTAATGTCTATCCGGTGCTAGACCTATAGCTGACAGATGAATGTCTATCCGGTGCTAGACCTATAGCTGACAGATTAATGTCTATCCGGTGCTAGACCTATAGCTGACAGATTAATGTCTATCCGGTGCTAGACCTATAGCTGACAGATGAATGTCTATCCGGTGCTAGACCTATAGCTGACAGATGAATGTCTATCCGGTGCTAGACCTATAGCTGACAGATTAATGTCTATCCGGTGCTAGACCTATAGCTGACAGATGAATGTCTATCTGGTGCTAGACCTATAGCTGACAGATGAATGTCTATCCGGTGCTAGACCTATAGCTGACAGATGAATGTCTATCCGGTGCTAGACCTATAGCTGACAGATGAATGTCTATCCGGTGCTAGACCTATAGCTGACAGATGAATGTCTATTCGGTGCTAGACCTATAGCTGACAGATGAATGTCTATCCGGTGCTAGACCTATAGCTGACAGATTAATGTCTATCTGGTGCTAGACCTATAGCTGACAGATTAATGTCTATCCGGTGCTAGACCTATAGCTGACAGATGAATGTCTATCCGGTGCTAGACCTATAGCTGACAGATGAATGTCTATCCGGTGCTAGACCTATGGCTGACAGATTATATTGCTTACGGTGGAAACAAAACAGATATTAACATCCACATAACAACAAAAGTGATCGACTTTAAATGCAAGCATTTTTGCAATGTATTTGATCTGTTATCAAGCCTAGTATTCAACCCTTGGACAGACAGAGAGGAATTGGATCCTTATAAACAGCCATGGGAAGGCATTGAGAAGAGGCCTTCTCGTATCTTACCTTGACACCATCAAATGAACCCATTAGATCTCTTTGAGCTCACCTGACCCCTCGTTAAAGAGAACCTGCCTCAGTGTCTTAGATCTCACCTGACTCCGCGTTAGAGAGAACCTGCCTCAGTGTCTTAGATCTCACCTGACTCCGCGTTAAAGAGAACCTGCCTCAGTGTATTTGATTCTCACCTGACCCCTCGTTAAAGAGAACCTGCCTCAGTGTCTTTGATTCTCACCTGACCCCTCGTTAAAGAGAACCTGCCTCAGTGTATTTGATTCTCACCTGACCCCTCGTTAAAGAGAACCTGTCTCAGTGTCTTTTCTGATTGAAAAAAAATAATCCTTATAAATAACCTTTGTCGCGTAATGGTGATGATGTTACACTGCGGTATAAGTAAACTATGAAAGCAATGCAACCAATAGACCTGCTCCTCTCCTACCTACATGTATCTCAAGATATAAGTAACAGCAGTCGTCTAGGTTGAAGCATGAATGGCTGCCTCTTCTATAGATGTTTTTCTATACTCGCGGTATGAACAGTAACATGGAGATGCAGCCAGTCTGTTTGGGGATGAGGTTCACGTGCACGGCAAGCAGGAAGGTGTTTGGGGATGAGGTTCACGTGCACGGCAAGCAGGAAGGTGTTTGGGGATGAGGTTCACGTGCACGGCAAGCAGGAAGGTGTTTGGGGATGAGGTTCACGTGCACGGCAAGCAGGAAGGTGTTTGGGGATGAGGTTCACGTGCATGGCAAGCAGGAAGGTGTTTGGGGATGAGGTTCACGTGCACGGCAAGTAGGAAGGTGTTTGGGGATGAGGTTCACGTGCACGGCAAGCAGGAAGGTGTTTGGGGATGAGGTTCACGTGCACGGCAAACAGGAAGGTGTTTGGGGATGAGGTTCACGTGCACGGCAAGCAGGAAGGTGTTTGGGGATGAGGTTCACGTGCACGGCAAGCAGGAAGGTGTTTGGGGATGAGGTTCACGTGCACGGCAAGCAGGAAGGTGTTTGGGGATGAGGTTCACGTGCACGGCAAGCAGGAAGGTGTTTGGCATGAGGGGAAGAATGCCTGAGATGTGTATTGTAACCTTTTAGATTACAAGGCATCATGACAGGAAATATAGCCGCAGTTAGAACAATATGTTACCCTGCCTCTCCTCCTGTAATGCTGTGCTAGTGGTTTATAACAATATGTTACCCTGCTTCTCCTCCTGTAATGCTGTGCTAGTGGTTTATAACAATATGTTACCCTGCTTCTCCTCCTGTAATGCTGTGCTAGTGGTTTATAACAATATGTTACCCTGCTTCTCCTCCTGTAATGCTGTGCTAGTGGTTTATAACAATATGTTACCCTGCTTCTCCTCCTGTAATGCTGTGCTAGTGGTTTAGAACAATATGTTACCCTGCTTCTCCTCCTGTAATGCTGTGCTAGTGGTTTAGAACAATATGTTTGCTTCTCCTCCTGTAATGCTGTGCTAGTGGTTTAGAACAATATGTTACCCCTTCCTGTAATGCTGTGCTAGTGGTTTAGAACAATATGTTACCCTGCTTCTCCTCCTGTAATGCTGTGCTAGTGGTTTATAACAGTATGTTACCCTGCTTCTCCTCCTGTAATGCTGTGCTAGTGGTTTATAACAGTATGTTACCCTGCTTCTCCTCCTGTAATGCTGTGCTAGTGGTTTAGAACAATATGTTACCCTGTCTATTCCATTCATTATATTCTATTAATTTCCATTCTTCCATTCTATTCTATTCCATTCTATTATATAAAAAAATATATATATATTCTATTCCATTATATGCTATTCTATTCCATTTTTCCATTCAATTCTATTCCATTCTTCCATTCAATTCTGTTCCATTATATTATACTTAATTCCATTCCATTCTATTCCATTCAATTCTATTCCATTATATTATACTTAATTCCATTCCATTCTATTCCATTCAATTATATTCCATTATATTATACTTAATTCCATTCCATTCTATTCCATTCAATTCTATTCCATTCATTCCATTCTATTCCATTCTATTCCATTCAATTCTATTCCATTATATTATACTTATATTCTATTATATTCAGGTCCATTCCATTCTATTCTATTACATTCCATTACATTCCTATTACATTCCATTACTTTCTATTCCATTATATTCTATTGTATTCCATTGTATTCCATTCCATTGTATTATATTTCATTATATGCTATTCCATTCTACTCCATTCCATTCTATTCTATTCCATTCCATTCTATGTAAACGTGTTAACAAAATAACGCTGATCCTGGCCTGTCTGTTCTGCTCTTTCCTGTTTTGTGCTGTTCTGTTTTGTTCTGTTGTGTTCTATTCTATGTGACCAGAATAACACTGGTCCTGGCCTGTCCCATGGACTTGAAGAACTTCCCAATGGACGTACAGACCTGTATCATGCAGCTGGAGAGTTGTGAGTATTCCATTATCCTTTAGGAACACAGTTATCACACACACACACACACACACACAGGTAGGGTAGAGGGAAAGTATTTATTTTGTGTTAGTGTGATGGATGTGTCTCTGGTCTGGAGGACAGTATGATGAAAGGCCCAGTGATTTACACAGGCCCCTCCAGCAGCAGAGTGCAGATACAGGGAAGGGACAGGGAGGGAGTCAGGGGGGGACCAACCTCCTCCAACCTGCTCTAACCAGCCAACACCGGCTTGTCCCTCCCCACCTCCTCTCTTTGGAAATGATGGCATTGTCTTTTTTCTTGACTCATTGTTCTCAGGTGTGAAGAATGAAAACAACATGTATTTCTTCTGTATGAACACTGTGGAGCTACGGTAGAGTTGGTTGATCAAGGCATTTAAACCTTCATCATACCACATTGTCAATAATGATGTTTTTTTTTTCTCTCTTACGAACAGCTTGAATGTACTGTGATACTGTGGTAGTAAGACTGTAGTAATACTCTGGTAATAATGATCTTGTTTCAAACTGCTCCCATCCAGTCGGCTATACGATGAATGATCTCATATTTGAGTGGGATGAGAAGGGAGCCGTGCAGGTCGCAGACGGGCTGACGTTACCTCAGTTTATACTGAAAGAGGAGAAAGACCTGCGATACTGTACCAAGCACTACAACACAGGTAGGTTTGTCTCTCATCACCTCTCTGGCTAACTCTTCCTCATACGCTCTTTTTTAAGGGGGTTTATACATTGAGCTAAACTCTCTTTCTCTATGTTGGTCTTTTGTTGAATGTCTGTGAACAACGTAACATAGACATTACAGGGTACGTTGTTAGGACACATAATGCTGGAACACAGAGTGGGAGAAAGAAGGGGGGGAAGGACCGAAACCAATCAGAGCTTTGTCCCAAAATGGCCCCTTTATTCACTGAAAACCATCTGGCCACTCAACCTCATCAATCTCACATTGTTACACTCCAGATGCAACAGAAGAAAACAGAGACTGAAGAGCGGTCTAGATGGAATCTAAACAGAGATGGGAGACCAGTCTAGATGGAAACTAAACAGAGATAGGAGACCAGTCTAGATGGAATCTAAACAGAGATGGGAGACCAGTCTAGATGGAATCTAAACAGAGACTGAAGGCCAGTCTAGATGGAATCTAAACAAAGACTGAAGGCCAGTCTAGATGGAATCTAAACAGAGATAGAGGAGACCAGTCTAGATGGAATCTAAACAGAGATGGGAGACCAGTCTAGATGGAATCTAAACAGAGACAGTCTACAATAATTTAAACAGAGACTAAAGGCCAGTCTAGATGGAATCTAAACAGAGATTGGAGACCAGTCTAGATGGAATCTAAACAGAGATGGGAGACCAGTCTAGATGGAATCTAAACAGAGACTGAAGGCCAGTCTAGATGGAATCTAAACAGAGACTGAAGGCCAGTCTAGATGGAATCTAAACAGAGACTAAACAGAGACTGGAGGCCAGTCTAGATGGAATATGAACATAGACTGAAGGCCAGTCTAGATGGAATCTAAACAGAGACTAAATAGAGACTGGAGGCCAGTCTAGATGGAATATGAACATAGACTGAAGGCCAGTCTAGATGGAATCTAAACAGAGACTGACTTCCAGTCTACAATAATTTAAACAGAGACTAAAGGCCAGTCTAGATGGAATCTAAACAGAGACTAAAAAGAGACTGGAGGCCAGCGTAGATATAATATAAATATAGACTGAATGGAAGTGTCTAGATGGAATCTTAACAGAGATGGGAGACCAGTCTAGATGGAATCTAAACAGAGACTAAAAGCCATTCTAGATGGAATCTAAACAGAGACTGAAGGCCAGTCTAGATGGAATCTAAACAGAGACTGACTTCCAGTCTACAATAATTTAAACAGAGACTAAAGGCCAGTCTAGATGGAATCTAAACAGAGACTGGAGGCCAGTCTAAATGGAATCTAAACAGAGACTGGAGGCCAGTCTAGATGGAATCTAAACAGAGACTAAATAGAGACTGAAGGCCAGTCTAGGTGGAATCTAAACAGAGTCTGGAGGCCAGTCTAGATGGAATCTAAAGACAGACTGGAGGCCAGTCTAGATGGAATCTAAACAGAGACTGAATTCCAGTCTAGATGGAATCTAAACAGAGACTGGAGGCCAGTCTAGATGGAATCTAAACAGAGACTGAATTCCAGTCTAGATGGAATCTAAACAGAGACTGGAGGCCAGTCTAGATGGAATCTAAACAGAGACTGGAGGCCAGTCTAGATGGAATCTAAACAGAGACTGAAGGCCAGTCTAGATGGAATCTAAACAGAGACTGAAGGCCAGTCTAGATGGAATCTAAATAGAGACTAAAGGCCAGTCTAGATGGAATCTAAACAGAGACTGAAGGCCAGTCTAGATGGAATCTAAATAGAGACTAAAGGCCAGTCTAGATGGAATCTAAACAGAGACCGATGGTCAGTCTAGAATAATCTAAAATAGAATAGAGAGTGAGGAAAACAACAAAGGATAAAATAAAGATATGATTTGATATAATATGATTTGATATGATTTGATAATATATGATTTGATTGTATATGATTTGATATGATATGATCAAATCAAATTTATTTATATAGCCCTTCGTACATCAGCTGATATCTCAAAGTGCTGTACAGAAACCCAGCCTAAAACCCCAAACAGCAAGCAATGCAGGTGTAGAAGCACGGTGGCTAGG
Organism: Oncorhynchus tshawytscha; assembly: GCF_018296145.1. Taxonomy (NCBI): domain Eukaryota; kingdom Metazoa; phylum Chordata; class Actinopteri; order Salmoniformes; family Salmonidae; genus Oncorhynchus; species Oncorhynchus tshawytscha. Next base: position 82,277,106 of record NC_056436.1, on the reverse strand, counting down.
AAAAACTCCCTAGAAAGGCCAAAACCTAGGAAGAAACCTAGAGAGGAACCAGGCTATGTGGGGTGGCCAGTCCTCTTCTGGCTGTGCCGGGTGGAGATTATAACAGAACATGGCCAAGATGTTCAAATGTTCATAAATGACCAGCATGGTCGTATAATAATAAGGCAGAACAGTTGAAACTGGAGCAGCAGCACGGTCAGATGGACTGGGGACAGCAAGGAGTCATCATGTCAGGTAGTCCTGGGGCATGGTCCTAGGGCTCAGGTCCTCCGAGAGAGAGAAAAAAAGAGAGAATTAGAGAGAGCATATGTGGGGTGGCCAGTCCTCTTCTGGCTGTGCCGGGTGGAGATTATAACAGAACATGGCCAAGATGTTCAAATGTTCATAAATGATCAGCATGTTCGAATAATAAGAAGGCAGAACAGTTGAAACTGGAGCAGCAGCACGGCCAGGTGGACTGGGGACAGCAAGGAGTCAACATGTCAGGTAATCCTGGGGCATGGTCCTAGGGCTCAGGTCCTCCGAGAGAGAGAAGGAGAGAATTAGAGAACGCACACTTAGATTCACACAGGACACCGAATAGGACAGGAGAAGTACTCCAGATATAACAAACTGACCCTAGCCCCCGACACATAAACTACTGCAGCATAAATACTGGAGGCTGAGACAGGAGGGGTCAGGAGACACTGTGGACCCATCCGAGGACACCCCGGACAGGGCCAAACAGGAAGGATATAACCCCACCCACTTTGCCAAAGCACAGCCCCCACACCACTAGAGGGATATCTTCAACCACCAACCTACCATCCTGAGACAGGGCCGAGTATAGCCCACAAAGATCTCCGCCATGGCACAACCCAAGGGGGGGCGCCAACCTAGACAGGATGACCACATCAGTGAATCAACCCACTCAGGTGACGCACCCCTTCCAGGGACGGCATGAGAGAGCCCCAGTAAGCCAATGACTCAGCCCCTGTAATAGAGTTAGAGGCAGAGAATCCCAGTGGAAAGAGGGGAACCGGCCAGGCAGAGACAGCAAGGGCGGTTCGTTGCTCCAGAGCCTTTCCGTTCACCTTCCCACTCCTGGGCCAGACTACACTCAATCATATGACCCACTGAAGAGATGAGTCTTCAGTAAAGACTTAAAGGTTGAGACTGAGTTTGCGTCTCTGACATGGGTAGGCAGACCGTTCCATAAAAATGGAGCTCTATAGGAGAAAGCCCTGCCTCCAGCTGTTTGCTTAGAAATTCTAGGGACAATTAGGAGGCCTGCATCTTGTGACCGTAGCGTACGTGTAGGTATGTACGGCAGGACCAAATCAGAGAGATAGGTAGGAGCAAGCCCATGTAATGCTTTGTAGGTTAGCAGTAAAACCTTGAAATCAGCCCTTGCTTTGACAGGAAGCCAGTGTAGAGAGGCTAGCACTGGAGTAATATGATCAAATTTTTTGGTCAGGATTCTAGCAGCCGTATTTAGCACCAACTGAAGTTTATTTAGTGCTTTATCCGGGTAGCCGGAAAGTAGAGCATTGCAGTAGTCTAACCTAGAAGTGACAAAAGCATGGATTAATTTTTCTGCATCATTTTTGGACAGAAAGTTTCTGATTTTTGCAATGTTACGTAGATGGAAAAAAGCTGTCCTTGAAATGGTCTTGATATGTTCTTCAAAAGAGAGATCAGGGTCCAGAGTAATGCAGAGGTCCTTCACAGTTTTATTTGAGATGACTGTACAACCATTAAGATTAATTGTCAGATTCAACAGAAGATCTCTTTGTTTCTTGGGACCTAGAACAAGCATCTCTGTTTTGTCTGAGTTTAAAAGTAGAAAGTTTGCAGCCATCCACTTCCTTATGTCTGAAACACATGCTTCTAGCAAGGGCAATTTTGGGGCTTCACCATGTTTCATTGAAATGTACAGCTGTGTGTCATCCGCATAGCAGTGAAAGTTAACATTATGTTTTCGAATAACATCCCCAAGGGGTAAAATATATAGTGAAAACAATAGTGGTCCTAAAACGGAACCTTGAGGAACACCGAAATTTACAGTTGATTTGTCAGAGGACAAACCATTCACAGAGACAAACTGATATCTTTCCGACAGATAAGATCTAAACCAGGCCAGAACTTGTCCGTGTAGACCAATTTGGGTTTCCAATCTCTCCAGAAGAATGTGGTGATCGATGGTATCAAAAGCAGCACTAAGGTCTAGGAGCACGAGGACAGATGCAGAGCCTCGGTCCGATGCCATTCAAATGTCATTTACCACCTTCACAAGTGCCGTCTCAGTGCTATGATGGGGTTTAAAACCAGACTGAAGCATTTCGTATACATTGTTTGTCTTCAGGAAGGCAGTAAGTTGCTGCGCAACAGCCTTTTCTAAAATTTTTGAGAGGAATGGAAGATTCGATATAGGCCGATAGTTTTTTATATTTTCTGGATCAAGGTTTGGCTTTTTCAAGAGAGGCATTATTACTGCCACTTTTAGTGAGTTTGGTACACATCCGGTGGATAGAGAGCCGTTTATTATGTTCAACATAGGAGGGCCAAGCACAGGAAGCAGCTCTTTCAGTAGTTTAGTTGGAATAGGGTCCAGTATGCAGCTTGAAGGTTTCGAGGCCATGATTATTTTCATCATTGTGTCAAGAGATATATTACTAAAACACTTGAGCGTCTCTCTTGATCCTAGGTCCTGGGAGAGTTGTGCAGACTCAGGACAACTGAGCTTTGAAGGAATACGCAGATTTAAAGAGGAGTCCGTAATTTGCTTTCTAATAATCATAATCTTTTCCTCAAAGAAGTTCATGAATTTATCACTGCTAAAGTGAAAGTCATCCTCTCTTGGGGAATGCTGCTTTTTAGTTAGCTTTGCGACAGTATCAAAAAGGAATTTCGGATTGTTCTTATTTTCCTTAAATAAGTTTGAAAAATAGGATGATCGAGCAGCAGTAAGGGCTCTTCGGTACTGCACGGTACTGTCTTTCCAAGCTAGTCGGAAGACTTCCAGTTTGGTGTGGCGCCATTTCCGTTCCAATTTTCTGGAAGCTTGCTTCAGAGCTCGGGTATTTTCTGTGTACCAGGGAGCTAGTTTCTTATGAGAAATGTTTTTAGTTTTTAGGGGTGCAACTGCATCTAGGGTATTGCGCAAGGTTAAATTGAGTTCCTCAGTTAGGTGGTTAACTGATTTTTGTCCTCTGGCGTCCTTGGGTAGACAGAGGGAATCTGGAAGGACATCAAGGAATCTTTGTGTAGTCTGTGAATTTATAGCACGACTTTTGATGTTCCTTGGTTGGGGTCTGAGCAGATTATTTGTTGCAATTGCAAACGTAATAAAATGGTGGTCCGATAGTCCAGGATTATGAGGAAAACATTAAGATCCACAACATTTATTCCATGGGACAGGTCCAGCGTATGACTGTGACAGTGAGTGGGTCCAGAGACATGTTGGACAAAACCCACTGAGTCGATGATGGCTCCGAAAGCCTTTTGGAGTGGGTCTGTGGACTTTTCCATGTGAATATTAAAGTCACCAAAGATTAGAATATTATCTGCTATGACTACAAGGTCCGATAGGAATTCAGGGAACTCAGTGAGGAACGCTGTATATGGCCCAGGAGGCCTGTAAACAGTAGCTATAAAAAGTGATTGAGTAGGCTGCATAGATTTGATTGTATATTACTTTATATGATTTGATATGATATGATATGATTGTATATTACTTGATATGATTTGATATGATATGATTGAATATTCTTTGATATGATTTGATATGATTTGATTTGATGTGATTTTGTTATTTATTTTTTCTGAGGATTTTGTTTGTTGTGTTGTTGACATTGGATTAAATTGATATCTGGTGCCATTAAAATCTTGATTATTTTAAATATCATACCATCGCTCAGGAGAGGGTGACATCTGGAAATGACAGGCCAGCTGATGGATGGTGTCTGTCTCCTACCTCTAGAATCCTGTTCTCTCAGACATAGACAGCCTTGACATGCTTGATGGCATGCTAAATCCCCTCCTTCCACAAACACACACACACACACACAAACACACACACGCACACACACATTGAACACAGACACACTGAGCACACACACACACAAATTGAACACACACACACTGAACACACACACACTGAACATACACACACACACTCTCTCTCTCTCTCGCTCTCTCTCTCTCTCTCTCTCTCTCACTCTCCTCTCTCTGTCTATCACCCTCTCTCTCTGTCCCATCTCCCTTTTTTTCTCTCAAACCCCTCCCTCCCTCTCTCTCTCCCCAAGCCCCCCACCCCACTTCCCCTTCTCCCCCTCCCCCTCTGTCCTGATTGTGGCCTATTATCTGTCCTGATTTGTCATAGACACTTGCTAAAAAACTTTAATGAGCAAACCTTCCTTCATGACCTGGCAACTGTAAAAGACACTTGGACCTTCTTTTTTCAGTGTTATTGTTAATAAACACGCCCCCATAAAGAAATTGAGAATTAAAAACAGGTTCAGCCCCTGGTTCGACCGTGATCTGGCAGAGTTACTCCACCTCAACAACTCAATTTGGCCTAAGGCTCGGCACACGCATACTCAGGCTGACTGGTTCTCGTTCAGACAAATGAGAAATACATGTAAGTGCACTCAGGCTATCCAGAAGGCCAAAGTTATTTACTTTAAGGAGCAGTTCTCTCTCTGTGGGTCTAACCCCAAGAAGTTCTGGAAAACGTTTAAACCCTCCTCGTCACAGCTGCCCATGTCCCTTAATGTTGATCATGTGGTTGTTACTGACAAGAAGCACATGGCTGAGCTCTTTAATCACCACTTCATTAAGTCAGGATTCCTTTTCGACTCAGCCATGACTCATTACCCGCCCAACATTTCCTCATCTCCCACCCCTTCTAATACAACTATCCCCGATGCTCCTCACTCTTTTTCTCCTGCCCCACTACAAAGTTTCTCCCTGCAGACGGTCACTGAGTCCGAGGTGCTAAAGGAGCTCCTGAAACTTGACCCCCAAAAGGTTGCTGCCCCTATCATCACCAAGCTCATCTCTGACCTTTTTAACCTGTCTCTCCTCTCTGGGGAAGTTCCCATTGGTTGGAAGGCAGCAACCTTTTATTTCAAGAGGGAGATCAAGCTGATCCTAACTTGTTATAGGCCAATTTCTATTTTGCCCTATTTATCAAAATTGTTGGAAAAAACGTGTAAATAATCAACCGATTAGCTTTCTTGATATCTATAGTATTCTCTCTGGTATGCAATCTGGTTTCCGCTGTCACGTCTACTCCTGCTCCTCCCCTCCGTTGTGCGACATCGCTGGAGTACTAACCACCGGTTCTGGCACTCATCATTACGCACAGCTGGCACTCATCATTACGCACAGCAGGCACTCATCATTACGCACACCTGGCACTCATCATTACGCACAGCTGGCACTCATCATTACGCACACCTGGCACTCATCATTACGCACAGCTGGCACTCATCGTTATGATTCACACCTGACCATTTATCCCTCCCAGAGAAATATGACGGTACCCCATCCAAATGACGTGGCTTCCTACTTCAGTGCTCCCTTTATTTTACACACCAGATGGGAGCCCCCACCACCGAGCTGTTTAAGGTTCCAAGGTTATTTCTCTGCTGACTGGGTGGGCATTGGAATGGGCTACGGCTGTCTGAGAGAGAGGAGAGGAGGAGCTAAATTCATATGAGGGTTTTATGGCTCTGTTTTAAATGTATCTTTGATCATCCCCCGGAGGGCAGAGAGGGAGGTGAGCATCTACTTCAAGAAGAGGTTTGCGCGAGGAGGTCCAGACGGAACTGGCTTGCCGACACGTCAACCTTACCCTGGACGCACTCATTGCGATAGCCATCCGTCTGGATAACCTTCTCCGGGAGCGTCGGCATCTTCATCGCTTCTCTCCCTCCTTCGGCGAATACTCAATCAGAGCCTGAACCCATGGAGGTAGGGGTCACACACCTCCGCGCGGCGGCGTGCCGCAGATGGATACAACTGGGGCTCTGTATGTACTGTGGTCAAGGAGGGAATTTTATGGATTTCTTATGGATCAGACCCTTGCCTCCCTCTCTCAATATTACTTCATACCCGCTCTCCTCTACTTTTCCAGTGCAAGGTCTCGATTATCGGCCATCAGGATCCGGAACCATTACACACATCACTCAACCGCTCACCCTCACCGTGGAGTCCAATCATCAGGAAAATATCCCCTTCTTCATCACCAGTACACCAGTTCACAAGATCATCCTCTGCCTCCCTTGGCTTCAACACCATAACCCCACCATTTCATGGTCTAGGATGAGAATCACAGACTGGTCACCTAAATGCCGGAGAGCCTGCTTCCCTGTTCCCTGTGGTTCCACATCATTTGAGAGGCCTTTGTTAGCCCCTCAGCATAACATCCCGGAGGTATACCACGATCTGATGGAGGTATTCTCCAAGTCCCGGGCCACCTGTTTCCCTCCTCATCGCCCCTGGGACTGTGGCCATCGACCTGCTTGCTGATGCAACACCTCCACGCAGACACATCTACCCTCTGTCAGTGGCTGAGACCCAGGCCATGGAGGATTACATTCAGTAGGCAGGGGTTCATCCGCACGTCCCCTTCTCCTGCATTGGCTGGTTTCTTTTTTTGTGGCCAAGAAGGATGGAGGATTACACCCTTGCATTGATTACAGAGGACTCAATGAAGTTACCAAGAAGTATTGGTACACCCTCCCGTTGGTGCCATATGCCATCGAGCAGCTCCACGGGGCCCGGTTCTGCACCAAACTGGACCTGCAGAGTGCCTACAATCGACAAGAAGGTAGATGCAGTCAGGTCATGGCCAGTCCCAACCACCATTAAAGGGTTACAACGGTTTTTGGGGTTTGTCAACTTCTACCGTCGTTTCATCAGGAATTTCAGCTTTGTTGCCACTCCTCTCACTTCTCTCCTTACGGGAGGCCCCCGTAGGTTGGTGTGGGGTCCAGCAGCCGATGAGGCCTTCCGTCTTCTCAAGGGACGTTTCATCTCCGACCCATTGCTGAAACATCCAGATCCCACGATATCCTTTGTGGTGGTGGTGGACGCTTCCAAGGTAGGCGCGGGGGCAATTTTGTCTCAACGACAGGGGAACCCGTGCATTTTATTCTAAGAAAATGTCCCCTGTAGAAAGTAACGAAGTCGGCGATCGAGAGCTCCTGGCAGGTGAAGTTGGCATTAGATGAGTGGAGACACTGGCTGTAGGGCGCCAAGAAACAATTTGTCATCCTCTGTGACCACAGGAACCTGGAGTACATTTGGACAGCGAGGAGGCTGAACCCACGGCATGCAAGGTGGGACTTTTTCATCACAAGGTTTAACTTCATGCTAACCTATCACCCAGGCTCAAAGAACACCAAGACCGATGCCTTGTCCCGCCTCTATGATTTCAGGAGAGGGCCCTGTCCTGTGAGCCTATAACCCATCCTCCCGAGTCGTAGCTCCTGTGGTCTGGGACATAGATGTGGAGATCCACCACGCTCAAGAGAGGGAACCCTGAACTGTCCTCTTGGGCGTACCTATGTTCCCACAGGGAAAAGGGATCGGCTACTGACCTGGGCACACACAGCTGTCGTTGCTGGACATCCAGGTATTTCTCGCACCATCCATTCCGTCGCTGAGAAATACTGGTGGCCCACCTTGGCGCAGGATGTCACCCGTTATGCTGTCCATTGTCAAAAAGAACAGGCAGACCACCACTGCAGTGAGACCCCTGTGTTCCACACTGGGGATCGTGTCTGGCTTTCTACCAGGAACCTCCCACTCTGCCTGCCCTGCAAGAAACTAAGCTCCCGGTTTGTGAGGCCATTCAAGGTTCTCCAGAGGGTCAACGAGGTGACGTATTGGTTACAACTGCCCAGTCACTACCATATCTCACCCTCGTTTCATGTCTCCCTTCTCAGGCCGGTGGTTCCTGGTCCCCTAGCTAATGCTGTCCCCCACGACACAACACCAACACCCCTGGACATCGAGGGCAGTCCGGAGTATGCTTTCAGATCTCTGCTGGACTCTCGGTGCCGTGGGGGTCAGCTCCAGTATCTGGTGGACTGCAAGGGGTCTGAGGAGCAGTGTTGGGTTCCAGTGGAGGACATTCTGGATCTCAACATCTTCTGTGATTTCCACCTTTCGCTACCCGGAACGACCTGCTCCTCATCCCGAGGTCGTCCACCTAGTCGTTCACGTCCTGCGGCCGTGCATCAAATCAAATCAAATCAAATCAAATCAAATTTTATTTGTCACATACACATGGTTAGCAGATGTTAATGCAGCGAAATGCTTGTGCTTCTAGTTCCGACAATGCAGTAATAACGAGCAAGTAATCTAACTAACAATTCCAAAAAAAAAAAAAAAAAAAACTACTGTCTTATACACAGTGTAAGGGGATAAAGAATATGTACATAAGGATATATGAATGAGTGATGGTACAGAGCAGCAAGGCAAGATACAGTAGATGATATCGAGTACAGTATATACATATGAGATAAGTATGTAAACCAAGTGGCATAGTTAAAGTGGCTAGTGATACATGTATTACATAAGGATGCAGATGATATAGAGTACAGTATCAACGTATGCATATGAGATGAACAATGTAGGGTCAAAACATTATATAAGGTAGCATTGTTTAAAGTGGCTAGTGATATATTTAGAATTTCCCATCAATTCCCATGATTAAAGTGGCTGGATGAGTCAGTGTCATTGACAGTGTGTTGGCAGATAGCCACTCAATGTTAGTGGTGGCTGTTTAACAGTCTGATGGCCTTGAGATAGAAGCTGTTTTCAGTCTTGTCCCAGCTTTGATGCACCTGATGACCTCGCCTTCTGGATGCAGTAGATGAACAGGCAGTACAGTGGTTGATGTCCTTGATGATCTTTATGGCCTTCCTGTAACATCGGGTGGTGTAGGTGTCCTGGAGGGCAGGTAGTTTGCCCCCGGTGATTTTGCAGACATCACTACCCTCTGGAGAGCCTTCCGGTTGATTAAAGTGGCCATACCAGGCAGTGTACAGCCCGCCAGGATGCTCAGTGATTGTGCATCTGTAAAGTTTGTGAGTGCTTTTGGTGACAAGTCTGAATTTCTTCAGCCTCCTGAGGTTGAAGGCGCTGCTGCGCCTTCCTCAGTCGATGCTGTCCCAGTTTGTCTGTGATGCTACCCTCTCCACTACTGTTCCATCGATGTGGAGGGGGTGTTCCCTCTGCTGTTCCATCGGGTGGGGGTCATGTCATGTCTGCTCTTTCTGGCGTGCGATGTTGCCTGTAACACCAATCGGGAATGGTCATTAGGTGACCTGGCATCCATCATTACACGCACCTGGCATCCATCATTACACGCACCTGGCATCCATCATTACGGACACCTGGCACTCATCGTTATGATTCAAATCAAATCAAATTTTATTTGTCACATACACAGGCAGATGTTGATGCAGTGCCAGGATGCTTGTGCTTCTAGTTCCGACAATGCAGTAATCTGTAATCTAACTAACAATTTCAAAACTACTGTCTTATACACAGTGACAAGGGGATAAAGAATATGTACATAAAGATCCTGAATGGTGATGGAAGAGCAGCATAGGCAAGATGCGCGAGTTCTTCACGATGCTGTCTGTGTGAGTGGACCAATTCAGTTTGTCTGTGATGTGTATGCCGAGGAACTTAAAACTTGCTACCCTCTCCACTACTGTTCCATCGATGTGGATAGGGGGTGTTCCCTCTGCTGTTTCCTGAAGTCCACAATCATCTCCTTAGTTTTGATGACGTTGAGTGTGAGGTTATTTTCCTGACACCACACTCCGAGGGCCCTCACCTCCTCCCTGTAGGCCGTCTCGTCGTTGTTGGTAATCAAGCCTACCACTGTTGTGTCGTCCGCAAACTTGATGATTGAGTTGGAGGCGTGCGTGGCCACGCAGTCGTGGGTGAACAGGGAGTACAGGAGAGGGCTCAGAACGCACCCTTGTGGGGCCCCAGTGTTGAGGATCAGCGGGGTGGAGATGTTGTTGCCTACCCTCACCACCTGGGGGCGGCCCGTCAGGAAGTCTAATACCCAGTTGCACAGGGCGGGGTCGGGACCCAGGGTCTCGAGCTTGATGACGAGCTTGGAGGGTACTATGGTGTTGAATGCCGAGCTGTAGTCGATGAACAGCATTCTCACATAGGTATTCCTCTTGTCCAGATGGGTTAGGGCAGTGTGCAGTGTGGTTGAGATTGCATCGTCTGTGGACCTATTTGGGCGGTAAGCAAATTGGAGTGGGTCTAGGGTGCCAGGTAGGGTGGAGGTGATATGGTCCTCCACACCTGGACCTCATGTCTTCCTCTGTATAGGTCCCTTCATTTTGTTCCTCAGTTGGTTTTGTACCTGTGTTCATGTTACCTTGCTTCTGTTACGGTGTCTTGTTTCATGTTTGTTGTTTTCATTAAACGTTTTACCTGCACCTGCTTCTCGACTCACAGCGTCATCGTTACATCCACTCACGTTATGGACGTTATGGATTTTAATGCCAGCAGCATACCACCCTGCATACCACTGCTGGCTTGCTTCGGAAGCTAAGCAGGGTTGGTTCTGGTCAGTTCCTGGATGGGAGACCAGATGCTGCTGGAAGTGGTGTTGGAGGGCCAGTAGGAGGCACTCTTTCCTCTGGTCTAAAAAAAATCCCAATACCACTGTCCTGTGTAGGGTGCTGTCTTTCGGATGGGACGTTAAGCGGGTGTCCTGACTCTGAGGTCAGTAAAGATCCCATGGCACTTATCATAAGAGTAGGGGTGTTAACCCTGTTGTCCTGGCTAAATTCCCAATCTGGCCCTTAAACCAACACAGTCACCTAATAGGTCACCTAATAATCCCCAGTTTACAATTGGCTCATTCATCCCCCTCCTCTCCCCTGTAACTATTCCCCAGGTCGTTGCTGCAGATGAGAATGTGGTCTCAGTCAACTTACCTGGAAAAATAACAGATAAATAAAATATAAAAATGTGTCACTGCAACCTTAAAGGTCCTAAATTATATCAACATTGCCCTTGATTCTAAGCAATGTTGTGCTGCTATTTTGATTGACTTGGCCAAAGCTTTTGATACGGTAGACCATTCCATTCTTGTGTGCCTGCTAGGGGGTATTGGTGTATGTGAGGGGTCTTTGGGCTGGTTTGCTAACTACCTCCTTCAAAGAGTGCAGTGTATAAAGTCACCAAGTGAGTACCCCAAGGCTCAATCCTAGGCCCCACACTCTTCTTAATTTACATCAACAACATAGCTCAGGCAGTAGGAAGCTCTCTCATTCATTTATATGGAGATGATACAGTCTTATACTCAGCTTGCCCCTCCCCGGATTTGCTCTAATGCAAAGTTTTCTTAGTGTCCAACAAGCTTTCTCTGCCCTTAACCTTGTTCTGGACATCTCCAAAACAAAGGTCATGTGGTTTGGTAAGAAGAATGCCCCCCTCCCCACCGGTGTGATTACTACCTTTGAGGGTTTAGAGATTGATGTACCGTAATTTCCAGACTATAAGCCGCCACTTTATTCCCACGCATTGAACCTCGCGGTTTATACAATGACGCAGCTAATTTATTGATTTTTCCCGCTTTCACAAGATTCATGCCGCCAAAAAACTGAGCACCGTCACATAATGTGACGTAAATCGAGCGCGCTCAAACTTCCCATCATTCTGATTACGGTAGTAATTTTGTCACCCTCATCATGGCAAAGACACGGAGAAATGCATATGATGCAGCTTTCAAGTTGAAGGCGATCGATCTGGCCGTTGGAAAAGGAAATAGAGCTGCTGCACGGGAGCTTGGCCTTAATGAGTCGATGATAAGACGTTGGAAACAGCAGCGTGAGGAACTGACTCAGTGCAGAAAGACAACAAAAGCTTTCAGAGGGAAGAAAAGCAGATGGCCCAAAGTATTTGCAGCCACTCGACATCAGTGAAAATCGTGCATTTAAGGTGGCGCTCCTTGTTCAGTGGGAGGCTTGGATGACAAGTGGGAAGAAATCCTTCACTAAAACGGGCTGCATGTGAAGACCAACTTATGGTCAAGTCTGCCAGTGGGTCCTGACAGCGTGGAGCATTGTCAAAAAAATCCACTATCATCAACAGGTTTCGAAAGGCTGGACTGCTGCGTGTTGAAGGGGCAGCATGAGCTCAGCGGGGTATTTGCCTCCGGATGAAAGTGACGAGAGCGACCATGAAAACGATCCAACATCGGATGAAGCAATTCTGAGGCTATTCAACTCCGACACCGAAGGAGATGACTTCAGTGGTTTCAGTGCACAGGAGGAGGAAGATAGTGACCAAGTTCATTTGTTTCAATGTACCGGTAGGCACCTGCGGCTTATAGACATGTGTGGCTTATTTATGTACAAAATACATATTTTTTAATAATTCAGTGGGTGCGGTTTATATTCAGGTGCGCTTAATAGTCCAGCAATTACGGTAGTCATCTCATACAAGCTCTTGTGAGTATGGCTAGACGGTACAGTGTCCTTCTCTCAGCACATATCAAAGCTGCAGGCTAAGGTTAAATCTAGACTTGGTTTCCTCTATCGTAATCGCTCCTCTTTCACCCCAGCTGCCAAACTAATCCTGATTCAAATGACCATCCTACCCATGCTAGATCACAGACATAATATATAGATCGTCAGGTAAAGGTGATCTCGAGCGGCTAGATGATCTTTACCATTCAGCCATCAGATTTGCCACCAATGCTCCTTATAGGACACATCACTGTACTCTATACTCCTCTGTAAACTGGTTGATGCTTATTTATAAAACCCTCACTCCCCCCTATCTGAGATACCTATTGCAGCCCTCATCCTCCACAACACCCGTTCTGCCAGTCACATTCTGTTAAAGGTCCCCAAAGCACACGCATCTCTGGGTCGGTGCTCTTTTCAGTTCGCTGCAGCTAGAGACTGGAACGAGCTGCGAAAAACACTCAAATTGAACAGTTTTATCTCCATCTCTTCATTCAAAGACTCAATCATGGACACTCTTACTGACAGTTGTGGCTGCTTCGTGTGATGTATTATTGTCTCTACCTTCTTGCCCTTTGTGCTGTTTTCTGTGTCCAATAATGTTTGTACCATGTTTTGTGCTGCTGCCATGTAGTGTTGTCATGTTGTGTTGCTACCATGTTGTTGTCATGCTGTGTTGCTACCATGTTGTTGTCATGCTGTGTTGCCCCCCTTTCCCTAGTCCATGTAGGTTGGTTCAGACCACATGTAATGTCCCCTTCCCCCCTTTCCCTAGTTCATGTAGATTGGTTCAGACCACATGTAATGTCCCTTCCCCCTTTCCCTAGTCCATGTAGATTGGTTCAGACCACATGTAATGTCCCCTTCCCCCTTTCCCTAGTCCATGTAGATTGGTTCAGACCACATGTAATGTCCCTTCCCCCTTTCCCTAGTTCATGTAGATTGGTTCAGACCACATGTAATGTCCCTTCCCCCTTTCCCTAGTCCATGTAGATTGGTTCAGACCACATGTAATGTCCCCTTCCCCCTTTCCCTAGTCCATGTAGATTGGTTCAGACCACATGTAATGTCCCTTCCCCCTTTCCCTAGTCCATGTAGATTGGTTCAGACCACATGTAATGTCCCCTTCCCCCTTTCCCTAGTCCATGTAGATTGGTTCAGACCACATGTAATGTCCCCTTCCCCCTTTCCCTAGTCCATGTAGATTGGTTCAGACCACATGTAATGTCCCTTCCCCCTTTCCCTAGTCCATGTAGATTGGTCCAGACCACATGTAATGTCCACTAATCATTTCGAGTTCATGTAGTGGTTCAGACCACATGTTTCCCTCTCCCTTTCCCTAGTCCATGTAGATTTGTTCAGACCACATTTGTTTTCCCTAGTCCATGTAATTGGTTCAGACCTCTGTCTGTCTCCCCCTTTCCCTAGTTCATGTAGATTGTTCAGTCATGTAATGTCTTCCCTTTCCTAGTCCATGTAGATTGTTCAGACCTGTCTGTCTGTCCCCTTCCCCCTTTCCCTAGTTCTGTCTGGTTCAGTCTGTCTGTCCCTTCCCCCTGTCCTAGTCCATGTCTGTTCAGACCACATGTAATGTCCCCTTTCCCCCTTTCCCTAGTCCATGTGTTCAGACCACTGTAATGTCCCCTTCCCCCTTTCCCTAGTCCATGTAGATTGGTTCTCATCTGTCTTCCCCCCTTTCCCTAGTCCATGTAGATTGTTCAGTCTGTAATGTCCCCTTCCCCCCTTTCCCTAGTCCATGTCTGTTCAGTCTGTCTGTCCCCTGTCCCCCTTTCCCTGTCCATGTAGATTGTCCAGAAACTGTCAACACTAATCATTGTCTGGTGCATTCTGTCTCTCGCTGTAGCTGTAATATTGTCAACCTAATTTGTTTTCGATCTGTAAATATCATCTCTGTCTGTCTGTCTGTCTGTCTGTCTGTCTGTCTGTCTGTCTGTCTGTCTGTCTGTCTGTCTGTCTGTCTGTCTCTGTCTGTCTGTGTCTGTCTGTCTGTCTGTCTGTCTGTCTGTCTGTCTGTCTGTCTGTCTGTCTGTCTGTCTGTCTGTCTGTCTGTCTGTCTGTCTGTCTGTCTGTCTGTCTCTGTCTGTCTGTCTGTCTGTCTGTCTGTCTGTCTGTCTGTCTCTGTCTGTCTGTCTGTCTGTCTGTCTGTCTGTCTGTCTGTCTGTCTGTCTCTGTCTGTCTTCTATCTTTCTTTCTTTCTGTCTGTCAAATCTGTCTGTCTGTCTGTCTGTCTGTCTGACCATGTCTTATCAGTCTGCAAAAGTCTGAAGTGTATCTGTCAGCTATCTGTCCATTTCAATGTCTGTCTGTCTGTCTGTCTCTGTCTGACTCCCTCTGTCTGTCATGTCTGTCAATACACTAGGGTTCAACTGTCTAATTGTTAAAAGTCTTCAAGACAAAGACAGTCTTCAATGACTATAAGTCTGAGTTAATGACTTGTCAGTCTCTGTCTGTCTGTCTTTGACAGTCTGTCTGTCTGTCTGTCTGTCAGCATGAAAAGAAAGAGGATACCTATCATGCCCTCTTTTGTTTATAATCTGTCTGTCTCTGTCTGTCTGTCTGTTCTGGGCTGATGTCAAAATCTGTCTGTCTGTCCCTCTGTCTGTCTGTCTGTCTGGAATAGGGTGCTGTCTGTCTGTCTGAATCTGTCTGTCTGTCCGTTCTGGTCTTTCTATCTTTCTTTCTTTCTGTCTGTCAAATACACCCCACTATCATCGCGAGACCATATCTTATCAGATGCAAAAGCCCTGAAGTGTATCACAGCTATAAATCCATTTCAATGACGCTGTGGCCTCCCTCCATGACTCCCTCTGTCCACATCCAAAACAATACACTAGGGTTCAACTCTAATTGAATTAAAAGTCTTCAAGACAAAGACAGTCTTCAATGACTATAAGCTGAGTTAATGACTTGTCAGCGATCTGAGCATCGAATCCACTTTGACAGACAAGACACACCTGGTGCTCACATCACACAGTCAGCATGAAAAGAAAGAGGATACCTATCATGAGTTTATAATGCCCTCTTTTAGCTTATGTTCTGGGCTGATGTCCAAAATGGCACCCTAGTGCCCTATAAGCCCTGTAGTATATAGGGAATAGGGTGCTGTTTGGGAGGAATCCTTACCGTCCGTTGTGGTGTTTGCTACGCAGCTGTGGTCAGGGAAGTAGATGAGTTCAACCACAACATAACGCATGCCAACTGTAGTGGGTTCAACCACAACATAATACATGCCAACTGTAGTGGGTTCAACCACAACATAATACATGTCAACTGTAGTGGGTTCAACCACAACATAACACATGTCAACTGTAGTGGGTTCAACCACAACATAACGCATGCCAACTGTAGTGGGTTCAACCACAACATAACACATGTCAACTGTAGTGGGTTCAACCACAACATAACGCATGCCAACTGTAGTGGGTTCAACCACAACATAATACATGTCAACTGTAGTGGGTTCAACCACAACATAATACATGCCAACTGTAGTGGGTTCAACCACAACATAATACATGTCAACTACAGTGGGTTCAACCACAACATAATACATGCCAACTGTAGTGGGTTCAACCACAACATAATACATGTCAACTGTAGTGGGTTCAACCACAACATAATACATGTCAACTACAGTGGGTTCAACCACAACTTAATACATGTCAACTGTAGTGGGTTCAACCACAACATAATACATGTCAACTACAGTGGGTTCAACCACAACATAATACATGTCAACTACAGTGGGTTCAACCACAACATAATACATGCCAACTGTAGTGGGTTCAACCACAACAGAACACCTGTTAGCTGTAGTGGGTTCAACCACAACATAACGCCTGTCAGCTGTAGTGGGTTCAACCACAACATAACGCCTGTCAGCTGTAGTGGGTTCAACCACAACAGAACACCTGTTAGCTGTAGTGGGTTCAACCACAACATAACGCCTGTCAGCTGTAGTGGGTTCAACCACAACATAACGCCTGTCAGCTGTAGTGGGTTCAACCACAACATAACGCCTGTCAGCTGTAGTGGGTTCAACCACAACATAACGTCTGTCAGCTTTACCTACAGCCACTCTGTCAAACTGATGTTCTCTCCGGGGCTCTGCCTCCGTCTCTTCCAACACTGCAGGGAAATAGGAGGATAATTCAGCACTGAGGCTATCCATTTCATTGCCTGCAGTTGACTTTCTTCTTTGTGTTCTTGAGACATGCAGAACAGAAAGATTGGATGATGCGTTACAGTACATCAGTAATGATAACAGTAGATCCATAACACAGCAGCAACAGCAGAGAAAGATTAGATAATACTATTATAACATATCATATCATAGCATATTGACTGTATTGTAGTAATATTATTGTAATATATATTTTACCATAGTATAGACTGTTTGTAGTAATAATACTATAATATATATTATATCATTAGTACAGACTGTATTGTAGTAATAATATTGTAATATATATTTTATCATAGTATAGACTGTATTGTAGTAATAATACTATAATATACCGGTATATATATATTATATCATAGTATAGACTGTATTGTAGTAATAATACTATAATATACCAGTATATATATATTATATCATAGTATAGACTGTATTGTAGTAATAATACTATAATATACCGGTATATATATATTATATCATAGTATAGACTGTATTGTAGTAATAATATTGTAATATATATTATATCATAGTATAGACTGTATTGTAGTAATAATACTATAATATATATATATATATATATACATAATATCATAGTATATAGACTGTATTGTAGTAATAATACTATAATATATATATTATATCATAGTATATAGACTGTATTGTAGTAATAATACTATAATATATATATTATATCATAGTATATAGACTGTATTGTAGTAATACAATTATAATATATATTTTACCATAGTATAGACTATGTTGTAGTAATACTATTATAACATATCATATTATATCATAGTATATAGACTGTATTGTAATAATACTATTATAATATATAATACTATAAAGAATGTATAGTAGCAATAATATTATAATATATCATAGTATATAGACTCTATTGTAGTAATAATATTATATCATAGTACTGTATATAGACTCTACTCGACTCTACTGTAGTAATAATATTATATCATAGTATATAGATTCTATTGCAGTAATAATATTATATCATAGTATATAGACTCTATTGTAGTAATAATACCATATATCATATTATTATATGACCCCTGCTTTCTCCTCTGTCTGTGTCCTCTGTATAATACTGAACCCCTGCTTTCTCCTCTGTCTGTGTCCTCTGTATAATACTGAACCCCTGCTTTCTCCTCTGTCTGTGTCCTCTGTATAATACTGAACCCCTGCTTTCTCCTCTGTCTGTGTCCTCTGTATAATACTGAACCCCTGCTTTCTCCTCTGTCTGTGTCCTCTGTATAATACTGAACCCCTGCTTTCTCCTCTGTCTGTGTCCTCTGTATAATACTGAACCCCTGCTTTCTCCTCTGTCTGTGTCCTCTGTATAATACTGAACCCCTGCTTTCTCCTCTGTCTGTGTCCTCTGTATAATACTGAACCCCTGCTTTCTCCTCTGTCTGTGTCTTCTGTATAACAGGAAAGTTCACTTGTATCGAGGCTCGTTTCCATCTGGAGAGGCAGATGGGCTATTACCTGATTCAGATGTACATCCCCAGCCTTCTGATTGTCATTTTGTCCTGGGTGTCCTTCTGGATCAACATGGACGCTGCACCTGCCAGAGTGGGACTGGGCATTACCACCGTGCTCACTATGACCACCCAGAGCTCCGGCTCCCGAGCCTCCCTCCCCAAGGTGAGACAAACTCCCTAACCCAGAGCTCCTGCTCCCGAGCCTCCCTCCCCAAGGTGAGACAAACTCCCTAACCCAGAGCTCCGGCTCCCGAGCCTCCCTCCCCAAGTTGAGACAAACTCCCTAACCTAGAGCTCCTGCTCCCGAGCCTTCATCTCCAAGGTGAGACAAACTCCCTAACCCAGAGCTCCTGCTCCCGAGCCTCCCTCCCCAAGGTGAGGAGAGGAAGAGGAACACAGCACACCTGCACCTGTCTTTGACACACACACAGAGATACAGACCTGAACGCACACACACACACAGAGATACAGACCTGAACGCACACACACACACAGAGATACAGACCTGAACGCACACACACACACAGAGATACAGACCTGAACACACACACACAGTCAGATACAGACATGAACACACACAGATACAGACATGAACACACACACAGATACAGACATGAACACACACACAGATACAGACATGAACACACACAGATACAGACATGAACACACACACAGATACAGACATGAACACACACACACAGATACAGACATGACACACACACACAGATACAGACATGAACACACATACACAGTCAGATACAGACATGAACACACACACACAGATACAGACATAAACACACACACACAGTCAGATACAGACATGAACACACATACACATGCATACACAAAAACACACGTCTCTCACACACACGTCTCTCTCTTACACACACACACACACACAATGGGCAGAGCAGAGAGGCAGTCAGTCTGCTTTATAATGGGCAGAGCAGAGAGGCCTAGATGAACTACAAACCACACTGTCTATTATCCTGGATGAACTACAAACCACACTGTCTATTGTCCTAGATGAACTACAAACCACACTGTCTATTGTCCTAGATGAACTACAAACCACACTGTCTATTGTCCTAGATGAACTACAAACCACACTGTCTATTGTCCTAGATGAACTACAAACCACACTGTCTATTATCCTGGATGAACTACAAACCACACTGTCTATTGTCCTAGATGGTAAAACTAACTCAACATAAGGAAAAAAAATGCCTTTTTAAAGAGAACCATTTTTGCTATAGGGATTTTCAGATTAAAAATGAAGAGGGACATTGCGTGAGGAACTAGTATTTTATAATTATGTCCTGAAAAAGTATCCTTCCATTTTGCTTGTTGACATTAGGTGATTCATGTTCTCTGGAAAATTGAACAAGTGAGCCGTGATTTCTATGCAGTTCAGCTGTCACAATAATGATCACACAGCACAGCTGAGCGTAGGTACACACAGCGCAGACTGCTCTCCCTCTTCCACGCCTCACTGACTTGGTGCTGCATTGGTGACAGGGAGGGAAGGAGAGGATAGAGGGCCATTTTGAAAGTCACCCTTTACTGTGTCATTACTCAACAAATAGCCACCACAGAAAAGTAACTTTTTTGCTGTCATTATTTTCTATCCCCGTGTTGTAGTGCTCTACTTTCAATACGAATAGGTGAAGAAAATGTCCAGCAGATAAATACATTTCACCACTTTAAGTGATCTAAGTGCTGTAAAACAAAAACTAAAAAACACATCAAAATATTGGATCTGGAGTAGAGAAATAGAAATCCCACAATCCAACGACACCAAGAAAGAGTAAAACAGTAGTCTGCCTCTGTCTGTTTCGGGCTGCTGCCTTCTTATCATTTGAACAATGTCTTGTGAACCATGCATTCTGTAATGCCACCTAAGCTGCATTCCAGGGCCACTTGGTCACTGACTTGTCAAATACAGTGAGCTTCAGCTGAACTGACAAGCCAACCCAGTCTAGCTTTAGCCCCATTTCCAGGTCAAAGATGTGGTTTCCATGCCTCACTCTATCTCACTGCCCAGGCAGAGCAGAGTCCTGCCAAGCCAACTGACCATACAGACTACTGTGTACTGGACAGTTCTCAGAGTTAGAAGGTAAATGTTGTCTTTGTAGCAGACATCACAGGATTATTAGATACAGATACATATATAGATGGTACCAAGGTCCGTTTCAATTGAAGAGTCTACAGAATCCAGTTTAAAAAGTCACCTTCTGTTGTTGTTGGTGTTGGTGTTGTTTGTGTTGTTGGTGTTGTTGTTGTTGGTGATGGTGATGTTGTTGGTGTTGTTGGTATTGTTGGTGGAGTTGGTGTTGTTGTTGTTGGTGATGTTGGTGTTGGTGTTGGAGTTGTTTGTGTTGTTGGTGTTGTTGTTGGTGATGTTGGTGTTGGTGTTGGAGTTGTTTGTGTTGTTGGTGATGGTGTTGTTGGTATTGTTGGTGTTGGAGTTGTTTGTGTTGTTGGTGTTGGTGTTGTTGTTGGTGATATTGGTGTTGTTGGTGTTGGTGTTGTTGGTGGAGTTGTTGTTGGTGATGGTGATGTTGTTGGTGTTGTTGGTATTGTTGGTGGAGTGATGGTGGTGTTGTTGGTGTTGTTGTTGTTGGTGGAGTTGGTGTTGTTGTTGTTGGTGATGTTGGTGTTGGTGTCGGAGTTGTTTGTGTTGTTGGTGTTGGTGTTGGTGTTGTTGTTGGTGATGTTGGTGTTGGTGTTGGAGTTGTTTGTGTTGTTGGTGTTGATGTTGGTGATATTGGTGTTGTTGGTGTTGGTGTTGTTGGTGAAGTTGGTGTTGTTGGTGATGTTGGTGTTGGTGTCGGAGTTGTTTGTGTTGTTGGTGTTGGTGTTGTTGTTGGTGATGTTGGTGTTGGTGTTGGAGTTGTTGGTGTTGTTGGTGTTGTTGGTATTGTTGGTGTTGGAGTTGTTTGTGTTGTTGGTGTTGTTGTTGGTGATATTGGTGTTGTTGGTGTTGGTGTTGTTGGTGGAGTTGTTTGTGTTGTTGGTGTTGGTGTTGTTGGTGTTGTTGGTATTGTTGGTGTTGGAGTTGTTTGTGTTGTTGGTGTTGTTGTTGGTGATATTGGTGTTGTTGGTGTTGGTGTTGTTGGTGGAGTTGTTTGTGTTGTTGGTGTTGGTGTTGTTGGTGTTGTTGGTATTGTTGGTGTTGGAGTTGTTTGTGTTGTTGGTGTTGTTGTTGGTAGTGTTGGTGTTGGTATTGGAGTTGTTTGTGTTGTTGGTGTTGGTGTTGTTGTTGGTGATATTGGTGTTGTTGGTGTTGGTGTTGTTGGTGGAGTTGGTGTTGTTGGTGATGTTGGTGTTGGTGTTGGAATTGTTTGTGTTGTTGGTGTTGGTGTTGTTGGTATTGTTGGTGTTGGAGTTGTTTGTGTTGTTGGTGTTGGTGTTGTTGTTTGTGTTGTTGGTGTTGGTGTTGTTGTTGGTGATGTTGGTGTTGGTGTTGTTGGTATTGTTGGTGTTGGAGTTGTTTGTGTTGTTGGTGTTGGTGTTGTTGGTATTGTTGGTGTTGGAGTTGTTTGTGTTGTTGGTGTTGGTGTTGTTGTTTGTGTTGTTGGTGGTGTTGCAGTTGTTTTTGTTGTTTTTGTTGTTTCTATTCTTGTTTTTATTGTTGCAGTTGGTGGTGTTGTTGTTGTTTGTGTTGTTGTTGGTGTTGGTGGTGTTGCAGTTGGTGGTGTTGTTGTTGTTTGTGTTGTTGATGGTGTTGGTGTTGGTGGTGTTGCAGTTGGTGGTGTTGTTGTTGTTTGTGTTGTTGGTGGTGTTGGTGTTGGTGGTGTTGTTGTTGTTTGTGTTGTTGGTGGTGTTGGTGTTGGTGGTGTTGCAGTTGGTGGTGTTGTTGTTGTTTGTGTTGTTGGTGGTGTTGGTGGTGTTGCAGTTGGTGGTGTTGTTGTTGTTTGTGTTGTTGGTGGTGTTGGTGTTGGTGGTGTTGTTGTTGTTTTTGTTGTTTCTATTCTTGTTTTTATTGTTATTGTCCTCCTACTTACCACCGTGTCCTCCTGCCCACTCACAGGTGTCGTATGTGAAAGCCATTGACATCTGGATGGCCGTGTGCCTCCTGTTTGTCTTCTCGGCCCTGCTTGAGTACGCTGCTGTGAACTTCATCGCTCGGCAACACAAGGAACTGCTGCGCTTCAGGAGAAGGAGGCGACACATGAAGGTCAATTAAATGCTTTAAAAAAATATTATTAGGATTCACTTTTTATGATCTAATCATAGACTAGACAAACACTTTTCACAGGAACACTTTCTATCTCCTGTCCCCTCCTCTCAGACCATAGCCAATCTCAGTTCAATATATAGCTTTTTGGTTTCTCATATTCTCTACAAGTACACAACAGTTCATATGTAATGCTGGTGGAGTATTGAGAATCCTTAAAGCCCTTAGGATGCATCCCAAATGACACCCTAGTTCCTATATAGTGCATTACTTTTTAACCATGGTCTATAGGGCTCTGGTTAAAAGTAGTGCACAATAAAGGGAATAGCATGCCATTTGGGACACATCCATGGACAAAGCCCAAACAGAAGAATGAGCTACTGTATGTATCAGATCCACAACAATGTAATTATTCCCACATACCTTAATAACGTAGTCTGACATAATCTATCATCTAACAGGCCCAAGAGCACACCAGGTTGTAACTGTTGGCCTTAAAGGCCACTGCATTACAACATTCCCAATGGGTGGTGCCTGTTATCCTCGTATCAAAGTCAGTTAAACAAGTAGCCTGGTCCCAGATCTGTTCTACTGTATATCAAACTCCTGTGGTCGTTGTCATACCTAGTTTGTTATGCACATTGACCAAAGCAGTTGGCAAGACAGCACAAACAGATCTGGGATCAGGCTATAGAACAAGTAGATTGAAATTGAATACCCCATCGCTACACTCTGTGTTTTTCTCAGATTATTTTATTGAAACTCCATCGCTGTCGTATATCTGATGGTGTTTGTGATATTGATGTCTTGATGACTGAATATCAAATACAGCTATCAAAGTATGACTCATTTTAGTAATATCTATCTACCACAGAGCATGATGCTCCATCTCTTCCTAAAACTCATTTAGTAGTATCTATCTACCACAGAGCATGTTGTTCCATCTCTTCCTAAAACTAATTTAGTAGTATCTATCTACCACAGAGCATGTTGCTCCATCTCTTCTTAAAACTCTGATCCAGCTAGGGGACTATTTCTCTGCATTATTCATCTAATTTCTCTGAGGTGAAACTAGATGGAGGAATTCAAATGGTTATTATTCTTACCATTTAATCAATACATTTTATGTGTCCGGATTAATTGATTACACCCAAGACCATGTGATTTCATAAGAAGTAAACCTGTCAGCCTTGGGGGGGGGGAATATAGAAGTCTGAGGAGGTGGTCGAGGAGAAGGAGGAGGTGGAGGAGGAGGAGAAGGAAGTAGAGGAGGAGGAGGAGAAGGAGGAGGTGGAGGAGGATGAGGTGGTGGAGGAGTAGAAGGAAGTAGAGGAGGAGGAGGAGGAGAAGGAGGAGGTGGAGGAGGAGGAGAAGGAAGTAGAGGAGGAGGAGAAGGAGGAGGTGGAGGAGGATGAGGTGGTGGAGGATGAGGTGGTGGAGGAGGAGGCGGACATGGAGGAGGAGGTGGAGGAGGATGAGGCGGTGGAGGAGGAGGTAGAGGAGGAGGAGGAGGAGGGAAAAGAGAGAAAACACAGAAAACCCTAGAAGGAGTTAGACATAAATATTCCATAAACTCCTTTTCATTCCATGCGCTGACCTGGCAGACAGGCAGGCAGGAGGCTACAGTCACAGACTACGTCCAGGGAATGTGAATCCATTCAGTCATTCAAAAGAGAGTAAAAAAGCAGAAAATAAATCCTCAGTATTATTGTTCTAATCCATAATCCCTGAAAGGAGGGTATGTACTCAGTGAGGGTAGATTAGTCAACTGTTCCCTGGAGCACTAGTCAGTCTCAGGTAAATCGAGAAGCTGGCCACATTCCTAATGGCAACCATACGGCTCTGGTCAATAGTAGTGCACTATACAGGGATTAGGGTTCCATAGGGCTCTGGTCAAAAGTAGTACACTATACAGGGAATAAGGTGCCATAGGGCTCTGGTCAAAAGTAGTGCACTATACAGGGAATAGGGTGCCATGGGGCTCTGGTCAAAAGTAGTACACTATACAGGGAATAAGGTGCCATAGGGCTCTGGTCAAAAGTAGTGCACTATACAGGGAATAGGGTGCCATTTGGGATGTAAACTCTGAGTACCATACAGTGCTTAGTACTCTAACCTCTACAAGAGATGATAGCTGGTAGTCTGTAAATCCCAATGTTTGGCAGGAATGACCCAATTCTTCATCCAGCCTTTTAAACGGTATGAGTTCAGGAGATTCCGGTTGGGTGATGTCATCATGTACTACTGTAGTATTGTGAAATACAAGTCAAGCATTTTTCTGCTGCTTTTTTTAGAAAATGCTAACAAATTCTTGTTTGAGTGGTGTTAGGCCTGTATAGTATTGCAGTTAACAATATTATACAAAATAGGACAAATATAAGCAGCCACCAAATTATTATTTAGTATTAGTATATAGTATTGCAGTTAATAATATTGTTATATTGTGTTATTATCATTACATTGTTTTATGTAATTATTACCAAATATCGTGTGACTAGGCCTTTATGTAGAGATATTTTGAATTAACCTCCACTGGCCTCTCTTTCTAATGTGACTGTGATGTGGTTCATTCAGGGCCAGGTCAAAACCCTCTATTACCTCCTTCTAAAGGCTATCATTCAGCCAGTTCAACCTTCTAAAGCCTATCATTCAGCCAGTTCAACCTTCTAAAGCTATCATTCAGCCAGTTCATCCTTCTAAAGCCGATCATTCAGCCAGTTCATCCTTCTAAAGCCTATCATTCAGCCAGTTCATCCTTCTAAAGGCTATCATTCAGCCAGTTCAACCTTCTAAAGGCTATCATTCAGCCAGTTCAACCTTCTAAAAGCTATCATTCAGCCAGTTCATCCATCTAAAGGCTATCATTCAGCCAGGTCATCCTTCTAAAGGCTATCATTCAGCCAGTTCAACCTTCTAAAGGCTATCATTCAGCCAGTTCAACCTTCTAAAGGCTATCATTCAGCCAGTTCAACCTCCTAAAAGCTATCATTCAGCCTGTTCAGCCTACTAAAGGCTATCATTCAGCCAGTTCATCCTTCTATAGGCTATCATTCAGCCTGTTCAGCCTACTTCAGCCAGTTCATCCCAGAGGACTGCTCCTCTCTGCAGGGTGGAAGGAGGAACCTGTCACTTCTAGCCTCGGCACAATAAAACAACCTCTCTGGTTCTGGCTGGGGTTGAGGATGGGGATGCATAGTGCGCTGACACACACACACGCACACGCACACACGCACGCGCACACACACACACACACACACACACACACGCACGCACACGCACACACACACACACTCACTGCTCCAGACCCAA
>NC_056436.1:82186411-82243911 GCF_018296145.1 Oncorhynchus tshawytscha | reverse complement strand
TGAAGGTCCACTATGATTTAATGATTTAAGTCTGTGATTTAAGTCTGAGCCTTTTCCTTGAAGGTCCACTATGATTTAAGTCTGTTTAGAGCCTTTTCCTAGAAGGTCCACTATGATTTAAGTCTGTTTAGAGCCTTTTCCTTGAAGGTCCACTATGATTTAAGTCTGTTAAGAGCCTTTTCCTTGAAGGTCCACTATGATTTAAGTCTGTTCAGAGCCTTTTCCTTGAAGGTCCACTATGATTTAAGTCTGTTTAGAGCCTTTTCCATGAAGGTCCACTATGATTTAAGTCTGTTTAGAGCCTTTTCCCAGAAGGTCCACTATGATTTAAGTCTGTTCAGAGCCTTTTCCTTGAAGGTCCACTATGATTTAAGTCTGTTAAGAGCCTTTTCCATGAAGGTCCACTATGATTTAAGTCTGTTTAGAGCCTTTTCCATGAAGGTCCACTATGATTTAAGTCTGTTTAGAGCCTTTTCCTTGAAGGTCCACTATGATTTAAGTCTGTTTAGAGCCTTTTCCTTGAAGGTCCACTATGATTTAAGTCTGTTCAGAGCCTTTTCCTTGAAGGTCCACTATGATTTAAGTCTGTTCAGAGCCTTTTCCTTGAAGGTCCACTATGATTTAAGTCTGTTCAGAGCCTTTTCCTTGAAGGTCCACTATGATTTAAGTCTGTTCAGAGCCTTTTCCATGAAGGTCCACTATGATTTAAGTCTGTTCAGAGCCTTTTCCATGAAGGTCCACTATGATTTAAGTCTGTTCAGAGCCTTTTCCATGAAGGTCCACTATGATTTAAGTCTGTTTAGAGCCTTTTCCTTGAAGGTCCACTATGATTTAAGTCTGTTTAGAGCCTTTTCCTTGAAGGCCCACTATGATTTAAGGCTGTTTAGAGCCATTTCCTTGAAGGCCCACTATGATTATCAAAGTCATATGTTATTACAACTTAAGGGGCCTTTAAGAGATACTGTATACAAAGAGAGAGCAGGCATGGATATCAAATGTGTCATGGGTTTTTAAATTCCTAACAGAATGAATATTTGGCTGTGTTACAGGAGGATGAGGGCGGTGAGGGCCGGTTCAGCTTCACCGCCTATGGCATGGGCCCTGCCTGCCTGCAGGCCAAAGATGGCATGGCCATCAAAGGGAACAACAACAACGCCCCGACCGCCACTGCCGGCCCTCAGGAGAAAACAGTGGAAGAGATGCGCAAGCTCTTCATCGGCCGCGCGAAGAGGATCGACACGGTCTCTCGCGTGGCTTTCCCGCTAGTCTTCCTCATTTTTAATATTTTCTACTGGCTCGTATACAAGATCATCCGAAGCACGGATGTACACCAGATGACGTAAGCAAGGGAAGAGAGAGAGTTCAATACCACACCATCCTGCTCCCAAACCCCAATACTCCTCGCTCTTCACTTGCTCACTTGCTTTTGGTGGCTATCGCCTTGGCAAAGGTTATTTATCAATATTTGTTCTATTCTTTCCCTCCCTCTTTTCTCCCTAATAATCCGGACCAGTGCAAATAGCAATGCAGTAAAATGCATGATATATGAATGTGGCAATATATTTACAAAACGATAAATCAGTAAATATTACGACTTTTACCGATACATTCAAGAGCTTTGGAATTTATGATAACTGAGAATTTAAAAAAAAGAAAGAGCGAGAGATTCTCTTCTAAGAAGTGTTCGTTTTTTTTCGCAACTCGAAGAAGACAAATACTGCATTATAACGAAGGAGAATTTGGTGAAACATACAGCACTGTAATATAGTATATATCTATCATACATTTAAAAACAATTATTTCTGTAATATAGTATATATATATCATACATTTAAAAAAACGGTTATTTCTTCAAAAGGCAGGCGTCTGGATGGAACACGAGGGATGGATTTTTAAAAGGATTCTAAGATTGTTCTAAGATGATTCAGTGATTCCATGAATGAAGTGATGCAAGGATCATATGTCCTATATATCTCAATTAGCTTCAATGTGTGTTGCAAGCACTTGTCAACGCTTCCTGAGCCCTCAACAGAAACTGAGATGTGGTTGATGCTGCTATCAACTAAATGAAGGAAACTTGATGAGTCAAAATAATATTCTATTGTTTCTAACCGCTGTGGTCAACGTGTTCCTCTGTCGGCCCTTAACTTTATTTATTAATGTCAACGTGTTCCTCTGTCGGCCCTTAACTTTATTTATTAATTGCATATCGTTTTTTAATGAACGTGCTCAGTATACATCATGATGCTGTAATCAGCTCAAGCTCTTCTTGGGATCTCTAAAGTCAAATTCTAAAGGGACATTTGCCATCATTCACATATCGTCATTGTTGCATTGTTTTCATTTATTTTATGTGCTATTTGAAGGATTTGGTACTTCCAATCAAAATAAGATTAATTAAGAGTAAATCTAGAGAGGAAAAGCATTACAAAAATCCTGATTCTTCCTACTCATTTCATTGAAGCTATACTGTTAACATTTGTTTAGTTCTTTCCGTAGCTCATTGTTTATTGCCCAGGTACAGTAAGATACCCGGCAGGTCGATGGAGGAAAAATGTAGTGAGTTAAGATTTAACAAGAAAACACCTACTGTACCTTAATAATTATTACCATTGATACATAATATACCCACATTAATAATGTAGCTTAAAAAAAAAAAAAAGTGTTATTATAATCATTTTCAAAATATGCCTAAAGATATTCACTCAAAATCATGGAAAAAAGTTTGCTACTTTAACAGCAATGATTAACACATTGTTCTCATTGGTGTACCATACAGTACATTTTATAGTTCACACAACTACAGGATTCTGTGTAACTGATTCATTTATTCGAGAGGCTTGATTTAAGATACTGAAATCCATTACTTCTCACCAGGCTTTTCTATGCAATAATTAATATATGCAATTATTTTTTTATTAGCTTTACCATTTACAAAACATTATCATGAATCGGTTTGAACTTGTGTGACATCAAGGCTTTTAATCTCAGATATTACAAATCACAGTGCTCATATTTCCAATGGTGGACACATACATACATACATACATACATACATACATACATACATACATACATACATACATACATACATACATACATACATACATACATACATACATACATACATACATACATACATACATACATACACACATACATACACATACATACATACATACATACATACATACATACATACATACATACATACATACATACATACATACATACATACATACATACATACATACATACATACATACATACATACATACATACATACATACATACATACATACATACATACATACATACATACATACATACATACATAAGGCTTTCATATCTACATCCCCAAGCATAATGTAAACTATTCACCCTCCTCCTAGGCCCATCATTCTAAACACATTCACATTCAACTACAAGCAGGCCAAGCTACAGTGGCTTTTCATATTGCATATTTAAGACTCTCTGCTCTCTGTAGCCCCACCTCTGGGACATTGTTTAGCTAGCCTAAAGTGCTGTCACCAAGCCCCAGAAATAAAGACTACACTACTGCTACCACAGGAAATATGGCCTGCGACACATTGTCATGGATGGGAGACTCGGACACAGTGGAAATAAACACTTGTCGAGTGAGGTTTTTTACATTTAACTTCATTGCCAAATGTTATTTTCCTCTATTTTATTCCAAACCAAATAAGTATTTTGTTAACCTATGATCATTGCCTTCCTGGTTCGGTTTTGAATATGACGACATAAGGGGAAAGATGCCAGAACACCTTTGCAAACAATATTATGCACTGGTTCAGGATATTGTTTAGGTTTTGTTGTCGTAACTTTAGATTGATTCAGTTCTTTCCATTGACTTCCCAGTGTGTGGATAAAGTGCTTCCATTTCTTTTTGTGGTAATATGATGCTATTCAATTAACAATATTCTATATTTTGATATGAAACGTTTTCTCTGCTTCTTCATCCCTGTTCTTTCTTCTTCTTCTTGAAAAGTGTGATCCATTACTTCAACAGGTCATAGATTTTCCGAATGTGTTAATGATAGTTTGAGGTGGTTTGATGTTTAAGGCTTGATGGACTTGCACAAGAGATTAGAACCATATTTAACATTTCGGTCAACTATTTCTTAAAATGTATATTATCTTCCAGGTAATTCATACCTTCGAGTTGAGGCAGTATTTGTCAAAAAACGTATTGATGTGTGTTTTCACAGACACAGTCGATGGGGTAAATTGATTTGAAGGGCTATCTTTTTCTATTAGTGTTATTTTATCCCAGAAAATTAACTTTCAACATGTATAACATTATGCTTTACCCAAAACTATGCATTTATAAAAGTTCATTGCTTAAAGGGGGTTAAAACGTATTGGTTAAAATATCAGCACAGTAATCATATGTTTTGAAAGTGACAAAAGATTTGATAGTTATTCGTTTGGCCACAATATTTCAGCACAGATTTTGACCATGAATCTTTCCTCAGTTTTGACTTCCTCAGACAAAACTATCCATTAAATAAAATGCTATCCAATGTTGAATATGCAACAAACTAGCAACTAATCATATCATGTACCTCCACTCAACCAACCATGATATTCACTCATCCATTCAATAGTTATAGATTGAACTCTATGCCCTGACCATGTGAAGGATCACTGCACTTGGGACAATGCTATATGGATTTATTGTAACCAATTGCTTATTAAAGTGCATTATTACTAGCGCCCTGTCCAGGGTGTGTACTTGTACATCAAGCTGCCTCATGCTACAGAAACAGGAGATAGGCTCCAGGGTTGGGGTCAATTCCAATTTAAATTGAATTTTAATTCAATTGAGGATTGTCCTGGAATTTGAATTGAATACATGGGACATGAATAGGAAGAAGGAATTGAATTGGAATTGAATTTCTGGAATTTACCCTGACCCTGATAGGCTCCTGCCCTACGGGACAAGGGGCAGGGGCTCGGACAAGGCTTACTTTGTTTATTATGTTATTCAAGATGGAAATGACACTTACTGCTCTGAATAGACAACTTCAACAAGGTCTAACGTATTCTAGAACACTGACACATTCTACAACAATAATTGTATGTTTAACTTAATTACTCAGCAATTCAATGTTAAAAGTATGGAAGTGGTTAGAATGTTCACTGATGGGGAAAACTCCATTGAACAGATAGGACTTCCTACCCTTCATATCAACCTGACCTATCATAATGTCAAATATTATTGACAATGAAGGAAGTTCATATAATATTTGGCATATAGGACAGAGCAATATGAACATTTTAAAAGTATGAAATTCAACTAGCATGTTATGATTTGTTAGTAATTGCAACAGTTGTTTGATTCTGTTTATTGTATTTTTTATATATCAGATGCCCTGGTTGTGGTGATGCACTCACCACCCAGTGATAGAGATGGACACAAATAACCAGTCATGAACTGAACTGTACACAAAAATTGAAACTTTTTTTATTTAGGTATTTTTATTATTTTTTAGCACAAGTTGGAATGGCCTTAATTTTGTTTTACTTGCTTAAATATTGTGTATTGGCACAAAGTGCACATCTTGATTTGCTAATTACAGTTATAATAATAATCCAAGAGTGCACTTCAGAAGAAGGAAAAAAGTTCAGCAAATCCTTTTTATTTTTCATTCAAATGTGAAAACACTGAATATTTTGCATGAATATAATTACAATGGCAGATATTTTTGGCTTGTACAAAAATGTGAGCAATTTGAAGAAAAAAGGAATGTACAATTTCTGCTGTAAATGTATATAACTAAATATTTATTGAAATATGTCATTATAAAGTCATTCTAATTACAATTAAAGGTTTTCTGAACAAAAATGTGTCCCTTTTTTTTATTGTCAAGAGTTGGACGGTCGGAGTTAAACTATTACTTCCTGTTTCCTAGCTCAAAGATCTGTTACCCAGCTCAAAGATCTGTTACCCAGGTGAAAGATCTGTTACCCAGCTCAAAGATCTGTTACCCAGGTGAAAGATCTGTTACCCAGCTCAAAGATCTGTTACCCAGGTCAAAGGTCTGTAACCCAGCTCAAAGATCTGTTACCCAGGTCAAGGATCTGTTACCCAACTCAAAGATCTGTTTCCAAATCAAATCAACTTTTATTGGTCACATACACACGGTTAGCAGATGTTATTGCAAGTGTAACGAAATTCTTGTGCTTCTAGTTCTGACAGTGCAGCAGTATCTAACAAGTAATCAAAACAATGTCCACAACAACAACCTAATACACACACATCGAAGTAAAGGAATGGAATAAGAATATATACATATAAATATATGGATTATATATTTATTTTTTCCCAGATCAAGGATCTGTGTATAATCATACCAATTAAATCACATCCGTAGGTTGTTGTGATATTGCTAACTAGCAAAAAGCCCTTGAGGAGAGAAACATCTCGCTCTCCGCTGAATGATTGAATGGGGCTTTTACTCTAATTGACTTTCAAACACATGTTACATAAATGTTCTGCATTTAAAAAAATTTAATACAAATTGAAATGGTAAGTATTACCCTTTTGTAAGGTCACATTGCTAAGATCCGGTGGCCTAAAGGTAAATTCACACACTACGGAGACGGAAGGTACAGAGCGTAGTGCAGTGTTGCAGTGTCACAAAATAACACGGCTCCTTGTAATACACCCTGGCGTTAGACTTCCTTTTTCATTGTAACCGAAAATTGAGACTCCCGGTATCATTCCTTCCGCAGCCAGTGGGGGCATTGTTGGGGCATTGTTGGGGCATTGTTGGGGCATGTTGGGGCATTGTTGGGGCATTGTTGGGGCATTGTTGGGGCATTGTTGGGGCATTGTTGGGGCATTGTTGGGGCATTGTTGGGGCATTGTTGGGGCATGTTGGGGCATTGTTGGGGCATTGTTGGGGCATTGTTGGGGCATTGTTGGGGCATTGTTGGGGCATGGTTGGGGCATTGTTGGGGCATTGTTGGGGCATGTTGGGGCATTGTTGGGGCATTGTTGGGGCATTGTTGGGGCATTGTTGGGGTATTGTTGGGGCATGTTGGGGCATTGTTGGGGCATGTTGGGGCATGTTGGGGCATTGTTGGGGCATGGTTGGGGCATTGTTGGGGCATTGTTGGGGCATGTTGGGGCATTGTTGGGGCATTGTTGGGGCATTGTTGGGGCATTGTTGGGGCATGTTGGGGCATGTTGGGGCATTGTTGGGGCATGTTGGGGCATTGTTGGGGCATGTTGGGGCATGTTGGGGCATTGTTGACACTTGGTTACTTGGTTCTGATCTATAGGCTACATAGGCTATTCAACAATGCAGCCTATTTTTTCATTGATAACCAAATATAATCTCAGCGACTGTTCAAACAGTAAACCGAATAACAAGAATCCACTCAAATAGGTACAGTGGGGCAAATAAGTATTTAGTCAGCCACCAATTGTGCAAGTTCTCCCACTAAAAGATGAGAGGCCTGTAAATTCTCATCATAGGCACACTTCAACTATGACAGACAAAATGAGAAAAAAAAATCCAGAAAATCACATTGTAGGATTTTTAATGAATTTATTTGCAAATTATGGAGGAAAATAAGTATTTGGTCAATAACAAAAGTTTATCTCAATACTTTGTTATATACCCTTTGTTGGCAATGACAGAGGTCAAACGTTTTCTGTAAGTCTTCACAAGGTTTTCACACACTGTTGCTGGTATTTTGGCATTCTAGTGACTCCTTGTGGCGGGCTGGGTGCCCGCAAGCTGACCCTGGTTGCCAGTTGTATGGTGTCTCCTCTGACACATTGGTGTTGTCTGTCTTGGCAGGGTCGTGTTTTGGAGGACGCATGGTTCGCGAACTTCGCTTCTCCCGAGTCCGTACTGGAGTTGCAGCGATGGGACAAGACTGTAACTACCAATTGGATATCGTGAAAAAGGACTAAACGTTTTTTTTAAAACAAACATTTTAAAGCACTTTGGCTGCGTTTAGACAAGTTGCCCAATTCTGTTTTGTTTTTTTTACCAATCAGATCAGCTCTGAAAAATATCAGGTGTTAAAAGATCTGATGTAATTGGTCAAAAGACCAATTAGTGGAAAAAAGATCAGAATTAGGCTGCCTGTCTTAAAGCAGCCTATAAACAGGTTCCCATAAAACCATTTCATGCAGATGAATTAACTGATGCATTAAAAAAAAGTCATAACTGGGCTGATGGAAACCGGATCTGCCAGTAAAGTTGTTATATTATTATTATTATTATTATTTTATAAGTTTATTTAACCAGGAAAAGCCCATTGAGACCCAGAGTCTCTTTTTCAAGGGAGACCTGGCCAAGAAGGCAGCAACAATCAATACGTTACAGAATTAAAACATACAACAATACAACAACATGATCCAGACTAAAACAAGCATTAACACTCCTCTATAACAGAGTCTCCCATCAATATTTTAAATTCATTCAGTGGCACTAACATATCTAGATGAACCATGGATTGTAGACTATTCCATGGGTCTGGTGCACAAGAAGAGAAGGCAGTCTTGCCTAATACTGTAAATGTCCTGGGGACTTTAAGTAGCAACTACCTAGCAGACCAGGTCTGGTAACTGCTGGTGGTGAAGGAGACCAGACTACAGAGGGAAAGAGGGAGTTTACCCAAAAGGGCTTTGTAGATGAACACATACAAATGTATCTTTCTGCGCATATAAAGTGAGGTCCAACCTACCACATTGGCACAATGTGTAATGGTGGGTGAGTGACTTGGCATTTGTAATAAAGCGCAAGGATGCATGATAAACAGAGTCCAGTCTCTAAGATGGAAGAGGCTGGATGATAAACAGAGTCCAGTCTCTAAGACTGAAGAGGCTGGATGATAAACAGAGTCCAATCTCTAAGACTGAAGAGGCTGGATGATAAACAGAGTCCAGTCTCTAAGATGGAGGAGGCTGCATGATAAACAGAGTCCAGTCTCTAAGATGGAAGAGGCTGCATGATAAACAGAGTCCAGTCTCTAAGATGGAGGAGGCTGCATGATAAACAGAGTCCAGTCTCTAAGATGGAGGAGGCTGCATGATAAACAGAGTCCAGTCTCTAAGATGGAAGAGGCTGCATGGTAAACAGAGTCTAGACTCTAAGATGGAAGAGGCTGCATGGTAAACAGAGTCTAGACTCTAAGACGGAAGAGGCTGCATGTATATACAACAAGTCACCATAATCAATTACAGAGAGAAAAGTAGCCTGAACAAGCTTCTTTCTAGCCATAAGCAGGAAGCAAGCCTTGTTACGAAAATAAAAACCAAATTTCAATTTAAGCTTTGTCACAAGATTATCAACATGAACTTTAAAGGACAACTTGTCATCCAACCTAGTTATTTGTAGGATGACACTTTTTCAATGGATAAGCCACCAGATGTGACAATGCTAACGTTCTCTGGCAGAGTTCTAGCTCTGATAAAGGTCATGAATTTAGTTTTTTTTGTACATTCAAAACCAGTTTGAGACCATAAAGGGAGGCCTGCGGTGACTGAAAAGCAGTCTGGAGCTCTTCAACAGCCTGAACCAGAGAAGGAGCACATGAATATATAACTGCATCATCTGCATATAGATGTAACTTTGCTGGTTGCATCCCATTTCCCAAATCATTAATGAAAACTGAGAACAACACAGGAGCTAAAATGGAACCCTGGGGCACACCTCTATTAATCTCTAGACAGCCAGACTTGTGATTGTCAGTATATAACACATTGTGTGCTGTCAGAAATATAGTTCCTAAACCAATTTACTGCCCCTTCACTGAGACCAATGTTTCTGAGTCTGGCTAGCAACAATTCATGGTCAACTGAATCAAAGGCCTTTGAAAAAATCCACAAACAGACCAGCACAATGTTGCTTTTTATCAAGTGCATTAATGATGTCATGTGCCACTGCCATAGCTGCAGGTGTGGTACTGTGCCCCGATCTAAAGCCAGACTGAACCCTGCTCAGTATGTTCTTTTCAATTAAGACGTTTTTTAAACTGTGAGTTCACTAGGGATTCATAGACTTTGTCCAGGATAGGGAGTTTAGAGATAGGACCATAGTTATTAGCATCTGAGGGATCTCCACCCTTTAGCAGTGGGAGGACATAAACTGATTTACAAATGCAGGGTATAGAATTGGTCAAGAGACTCAAGTTGAAAATGTGAGCCACAGGTTCAGTAATAATACCAGCTGCTATCTTTAAGAGGTAGGGGGTCCGGGTTGTCTGGACCTGCAGACGTTTTAGTGTCTATTGCCTTTAGTTCTTTATAGAACTCAGTATAAGACACAGGCTCAAAGTTAAAATGGTTCATGAGGGCCTATATTATAGTTGACTGTAACAGAGCTGACATTAGAGGCCTGGGAACCACCATTATCAAAAACTGAACCAGCAGATATGAAGTGCTTGTTAAAAACCCTGACAATATCATCTGTATCCTTCACTTCATTAGAATCCATCATTAAATGGTCAGGAAGGCCAGAGGATATATTAGAACCCATCATTAAATGGTCAGGAAGGCCAGAGGAGACATTAGATCCTGACACTGATTTGATTATCTTCCAGAACTTGGTAGGGTTGTTTAGGTTCTATGACTGTATTTAAATTGTCATCTGATTTGGACTTTGTGATCTATCCTGTGTATTTGTTTCTTAGCGCTCTGAAGGAGGCCCAGTCAACAGGAGCATTTGTGTGTCTAGTTTAATTGCTGACAGACCATTTGTTCGTTGGACATGGTGGGATCTTTTTGTGATGGTAAAATGAATTTATGCGAGACATAGCGGTGGAAACGCCTTTATGCCCAAGTATTGATTTAATAACCATCATATTGAAGTAAACTTGGAGTCACGCGATGATATGTATTTGGTCCGTGCAGTTTATTAGGCTACAGATTAAATAAATTATCATGAACTTCACAGGGTGGTGAAAGTGCACATGATGAGCTTGATGCTCCTTTCCAATAAATATCTCATTCTGGTGAGATGATGATGCTTGGCTGCTGTTTGACAAATAAAACAAATATCGCTCTTATCCAGAATAATTTCAAAATGCAGGTAGCCTACCAGCACTGTATCTGCCAGCTGTTGGCTAGAACGCACGTGTGAAGACCAGAGTGGGCACGTTTGCTGTTTAACACAACAGTTTGTGACAAAACCATCAGTAGAGTTGAAAATGTGATGGAAACCCATTTAACTTTGTATTTTTTTCATTCAGTACAATGTCAATTAACCACAAAAGTTATTGTTTATGTGCACGACGTCTTCACCCACAGCCTTTTAATCCGCAATGGGTCCGTTTGATGGAAACACATCTCTGGTGGGGAAAATGGGTCCGTTTGATGGAAACACATCTCTGGTGGGGAAAATGGGTCCGTTTGATGGAAACACATCTCTGGTGGGGAAAATGGGTCCGTTTGATGGAAACACATCTCTGGTGGGGAAAATGGGTCCGTTTGATGGAAACACATCTCTGGTGGGGAAAATGGGTCCGTTTGATGGAAACACATCTCTGGTGGGGAAAATGTGGGTATTGTTTTATGCAGATTTTTGAATATTTGCATGTAAATCTGTCGTAAATTGGATGGAAACCTAGTTTATGACACTTCATTAAAACAACTAAAGGATATGTCCCAAATGACACCCTATGGCCTACATAGCGCAGCATTTTTGACCAGTTCTGTTTGAAAGTAGCGCACTACATCTCCCTCATCTCTTGAGTTATGATGTAGAAAATCTCCTGGTACACAGTGACTGACTGAACTTCCTCCTCTTAAATACACAATAGACAGGTTTCCATTGACCCAGGATTCATCGACAAAAGCAATGTGCAACAATAATCATTGCGATATGTGTAATAAAACGCCAAGATATAGAATACATTTTCTAAAGATCAAGACACATTTAGTCTCTGTTTTGACAGCGGTGCATTTCTCTTTTGTTGAACTTTCTTTATTGCGACACGTGACGCAAACTATGATGCTAAATCATTTTGATGGTACACGTAGCACGTGATGTCATCACATAACTATAAAGCTCTACTTCACATTTGATTCTAAATGCCTGAACTTCCTCCTCTGTAACGTGATATTTTTAGCTGTTGGATGACGATGACCCAATAAAGGACTGGGTTCCGTCATGACGTTTGCGCTCTAAATGGTACCCTATTTCCTACAAAGTGCCCTACTTACACCACAGGGCTATGGTCAAAAGTAGTAACAACTAACTCCCCCTCCCCCTCTCCCTCTCCCAGACCACCCGGTCCCTTGGATGGCCCTGCAGTAAGTAGCAGGATACTACAGTGGGACTTACTGAAATGACATTACAGCTGACACTGAAAACCACCCCCAGGGCCTGAAGCCAGTGAAACATGAAGGCTTTGACAGAAATGTGTTTCTCAGTGTATGAAATAAGAGCATTTGGCCTCCCTCTCTGGTTCAGGCAAAAGATAGCACTTTGGCCTTATGGTGATAGTTATGTTGTTTTACACAGACATTAGTTTCTCAGAGTTTAAAATCAGAGAATTTGCATTTGTTTGTGACCCTGCTCCCTATTTCGCACTGAGAAACAAGCTCTGTTTTTGTTGTGTTGGTGGTGATGACTAAAACCTTGGTGGTTTCACCACATGATAACAAAGACCTTGACATTTCTTCACACGCCAGGATGTGAATGTTAATAGATTCAAACAGTCTTAATGAGAGACCCGATCGCCTCCAACGTGTTGGTGTCTGTGTGCTTAAGTGCCTGTGTTGCATTCCTGTGTGTGTGTGTGTGTTCATTCCAGGGCTCCTCAGGCTATAGGCCCCTCTCTCTGGGTGAAACTGTGGTTGTATCCCTAATGGCACTCTGCTCTAAAAGTAGTGCACTATGTAGGGAATAGGGTTTCACTATGTAGGGATTCACTATGTAGGGAATAGGGTTTCACTATGTAGGGTTTCACTATGTAGGGATTCACTATGTAGGGAATAGGGTTTCACTATGTAGGGTTTCACTATGTAGGGAATAGGGTTTCACTATGTAGGGAATAGGGTTTCACTATGTAGGGTTTCACTATGTAGGGAATAGGGTTTCACTATGTAGGGAATAGGGTTTCACTATGTAGGGAATAGGGTTTCACTATGTAGGGAATAGGGTTTCACTATGTAGGGAATAGGGTTTCACTATGTAGGGAATAGGGTTTCACTATGTAGGGAATAGGGTTTCACTATGTAGGGATTCACAATGTAGGGAATAGGGTTTCACTATGTAGGGAATAGGGTTTCACTATGTAGGGAATAGGGTTTCACTATGTTGGGAGTAGGGATTCACAATGCAGGGAGTAGAGTTTCACTGTGTAGGGAATTGGGTGGGCTCTGGTAAAAAAAAAGAGTAGTGCACTATGTAGGGACTAGGGTGCCATTTGGGAGGGGTTTGTCCACCTGGAGGGTCGTATGCTCAGAGGGTTGTTGCCAGCTGTACCAGCACCTTCTCAGCCCATGTGGGTCACAGGGTGGGGATACCAAATATGATACAGCCGATACACCCTGAGAGGTTACGTTGCATCCTCCTCCACATCATGAATACTAATGAACACAGTCTCTGGCCAACTGCTTGAAGACCTTGTCCTTGTTCATGAGGAAATCTACAGTACCATTTGCTGGAGTGTGTTCATTAGAACACACTATAGCAACCCTAATCCTAAATTCAAGTAGTAACTTTTATTTTTATTTATTTAACCTTTATTTAACTAGTCAAGTCAGTTAAGAACAAATAGTTATTTACAATGACGGCGGACCAAAAGGCTAAATACCTTCTGCGGGGCCTCGGATTAAAAATAAAAAAATAAAAAACAAATAACATATAGATAAAGAACACAACATACATCACAACAAGAGAGACCACACAACATTACATAGAGAGAGACCACACAACATTACATAAAGAGAGACCACACAACACTACATAAAGAGAGACCACACAACATTACATAAAGAGAGACCACACAACATTACATAAAGAGAGACCACACAACATTACATAGAGAGACCACACAACATTACATAAAGAGAGACCACACAACATTACATAAAGAGAGACCACACAACATTACATAAAGAGAGACCACACAACATTACATAGAGAGAGACCACACAACATTACATAAAGAGAGACCACACAACATTACATAGAGAGACCACACAACATTACATAAAGAGAGACCACACAACATTACATAAAGAGAGACCACACAACATTACATAAAGAGAGACCACACAACATTACATAGAGACCACACAACATTACATAAAGAGAGACCACACAACATTACATAAATAGAGACCACACAACATTACATAAAGAGAGACCACACAACATTACATAGAGACCACACAACATTACATAAAGAGAGACCACACAACATTACATAGAGAGACCACACAACATTACATAAAGAGAGACCACACAACATTACATAGAGAGACCACACAACATTACATAAAGAGAGACCACACAACATTACATAAAGAGAGACCACACAACATTACATAAAGAGAGACCACACAACATTACATAAAGAGAGACCACACAACATTACATAGAGACCACACAACATTACATAAAGAGAGACCACACAACATTACATAAAGAGAGACCACACAACATTACATAAAGAGAGACCACACAACATTACATAAAGAGAGACCACACAACATTACATAAAGAGAGACCACACAACATTACATAAAGAGACCACACAACATTACATAAAGAGAGACCACACAACATTACATAAAGAGAGACCACACAACATTACATAAAGAGAGACCACACAACATTACATAAAGAGAGACCACACAACATTACATAAAGAGAGACCACACAACATTACACAGAGAGAGACCACACAACATTACATAGAGAGAGACCACACAACATTACATAGAGAGAGACCACACAACATTACATAGAGAGAGACCACACAACATTACATAAAGAGAGACCACACAACATTACATAAAGAGAGACCACACAACATTACATAGAGAGAGACCACACAGCATTACACAGAGAGAGACCACACAACATTACATAGAGAGAGACCACACAACATTACATGAAGAGAGACCACACAACATTACATAAAGAGAGACCACACAACATTACATAAAGACACCTAAGACAACAACATAGCAAGGCAGCAACACATGACAGTACAACTTGGGAGTAACACAACATGACAACATCATGGTAGCAACACAAAACATGGTACAAACATTTTTGGGCACAGACAACAGCACAAAGGGCAAGAAGGTAGAGACGACAATACATCACACAAAGCAGCCACAACTGTCAGTAAGTGTTCATGATTGAGTCTTTGACTAGGGGCTGTTGTAATGACCATATTACAGCCAAACCGTCAGTCGTTAGTCATGACCTCAGTAAAATTACAGTGTGGGGGTGTTTTGCTGGTGACACGGTCTGTGATTTATGTAGAATTCAAGGCACCAGCATGGCTACCACAGCATTCTGCAGCGATACACCATCCCATCTGGGGTACACTTAGTGGGACTATCATTTGTTTTTCATCAGGACAATTACCCAACACACCTCCAGGTTTTGCAAGGGCTATTTGACAAAGTAGGAGAGTGATGGGGTGGTGCATCAGATGACCTGGCCTCCACAATCACCCGACCTCAACCCAATTCAGATGGTTTGGGATGAGTTGTACCGCAGAATGAAGGAAAAGCAGCCAACAAATACTCAGCATATGTGGGAACTCCTTCAAGACTGTTGGAAAAGCATTCCAGGTAAAGCTGGTTGAGAGAATGCCAAGAGTGTGCAAAGCTGTTAAGGCAAAGGACGGCTACTTTGAAGAATTAAAAAAAATATATATATATTTTGATTTGTTTAACACTTTTTTGGTTACTACATGATTCCATATGTGTTATTTCATAGTTTTGATGTCTTCACTATAATTATACAATGTAGAAAATAGCAACAATTAAAAAAAAACATTGAATGAGTAGGTCTGTCCAAATATTTGACTGGTACTCAGTTGAAATGGCTAAATCTTCTCTACGCCCCATGGAGAAAAATGTGTAAAATTGCAGGAAACTTGCCTTAATTCAAATGGAAACATATTCTCAATATCCT
This sequence comes from Oncorhynchus tshawytscha, assembly GCF_018296145.1. Lineage (NCBI taxonomy): Eukaryota > Metazoa > Chordata > Actinopteri > Salmoniformes > Salmonidae > Oncorhynchus > Oncorhynchus tshawytscha. The sequence goes on along the minus strand of NC_056436.1, from coordinate 82,227,760 downwards.
GTGGGAAAAAAATGTGCAGAATTCCAGGAACTGAACTTTAAAACATATTTAAAACAGGGGGGGTTGTGGGTACTCATGATGAGTTCTGATTTGTTAGGGCCCCGACCCCCATCAAAATAGCCCATCCCTGGTCTAGCCAATACTCCAATGTTAAACAAATGATAGTAATCACCTTTTGAGGGTGGACTGTATTACTATGTATACTGGGTGGACAGGTTACCTGATGCTTTGCCCCAATACTTACTATCCATGAGTCTGGGAGAGAACGTATAGGCCTAGGCGATGCTGTTGGTTCATTGATTGTGCAGGGCGGCGTACAGAGTTAGCCTACAATTATAGTGAATGTCCTATTGATGTTCCAAAGGTGTGCCTCAGCAGACTGTATGTGGCTCGAATGCATGGGGGTCTGGAGATGCTAAACATGTTTGTGTTCATTAATGTAAATTACCGTAGGACTTAGCATGACAATAAAGGCTGACATAATTTCATGACCACCACAGCCCTGGTAATAACACTCTGTTTCAAACCTAATTTCAGGTAGTACCACCCCGTTTCAACCTTAAATTCAGGCAGTACCACCCCATTTCAACCTTAAATTCAGGTAGTACCACCCCGTTTCAACCTTAAATTCAGGTAGTACCACCCCGTTTCAATCTTAAATTCAGGCAGTACCACCCCGTTTCAAACTTAAATTCAGGCAGTACCACCCCGTTTCAATCTTAAATTCAGGCAGTACCACCCCGTTTCAAACCTAAATTCAGGCAGTACCACCCCATTTCAATCTTAAATTCAGGCAGTACCACCCCGTTTCAAACCTAAATTCAGGCAGTACCACCACGTTTCAACCTTAAATTCAGGTAGTACCACCCAGTTTCAAACCTAAATTCAGGGAGTACCACCCTGTTTAAACCCCAACCCTAACTTCAGGTAGTACCGACTAGTGAATACACCCAAGGTGTTCATTAGGCACCAAACTGAAGAAAACGGACTGTAACAGGGAGGCTGGACGTGTCCAATAACAAACTGATATGTGTTTTCCATTGGAAACTGGTGTGCATTGTGTGCCCTAATGAAGACCCTTGATATCAGTAGGATTTGGGAATGTTTCGCAAGACACTCACGTTGACATTGAGGATAAGTCTTTGAAGCTTTGATTCAAGTATCTACATATCGGTAATTCAAGGATCTCATCTTTCCCCTCGATCCTGACTAGTCTCCCAGTCCCTTCCGCTGAAAAACCTCCCCACAGCATGATGCTGCCGCCACCACCATGCTTCACCGTAGGGATTGTGCCAGGTTTCCTCCAGACGCGACACTTGGCATTCAGGCCAAAGAGTTCAATCTTGGTTTCATCAGACCAGAGAATCTTGTTTCTCATGATCTGAGTCCTTTAGGCAAACTCCAAGCGCGCCGTCGTGTCTCTTTGAGTGGATTCCGTCTGGCCACTGGAGCACTGCAGAGATGAGAGAACCTCCCAGAATGACAACCATCTCCACAGAGGAACTCTGTCAAAGTGACCATCGGGTTCTGACCAAGGCCCTTCTCCCCAGATTACTCAATTAGGCCAGGTGGCCAGCTCTAGGAACAGTCTTGGTGGTTCCAAACTTCTTCAATTTAAAAATGGAGGCCACTGTGTTCTTGCGGACCTTAAATGCTGAAAATGTTTTTGTACCGTTCCTCAGATCTGTGCCTCGACACATTCTTGTCTCAGAGGTCGATGGGCAATTCTTTCGACCTCATGGCTTGGTTTTTGCTCTGACATGCACTGTCAGATGTGCCTTTCCAAATCATGTCCAATCAATTGAATTTACCACAGGTGGACTACAAGTTGTAGAAACATCAAGGATGATCAATGGAAACAGAATGCACCTGAGTCTCATAGCAAAGGTCTGAATACTTATGTAAATAAGGTATCGGTTTTTCATTTAATACATTTGCAAACATTTCTTAAAAAAACAGTTTGTGTGTAGATTGATGAGGGGAAGATAGTTTCAACCATTTTAGAATAAGGCTGTAACATAATAAAATGTGGACAAGGGAAGGGGTCTGAATACTTTGCGAAGGCACTGTAAGGCCTCTACTAGAGGAGTGCCACTGCTTCTGGTCTTCTGCCTTTTGGGGGATGTTCTCTCCTTTCCCACAGCTCTTTGCCAGGTTTCCTTTTGGAGGCCACACTTCCTTTTCTAATAATTAAAAAAAAAAAAGTTATCTGAAAATATAAAACTTAAACATGAGCTGAAATAACATATCCCAGAAATGTTCCATAAGCACAACATGCTTTTTTTTTTTTTAAACGGTTGAAAATTTGTTTACATCCCTGTGTGAGCGTTTCTCCTTTGCCAAGGTAATCCATCCACCTGACAGGTGTAGCATATCAAGAAGCTGACTAACAGCATGATCATTACGCAGGTTCACCTTGTGCTGGGGACACTAAAAGGCCACTAAAATGTGTAGTTTTATCACAAAACACGATATCACAGAGCGTGCAATTGGCATGCTGACTGCAGGAATGTTCACCAGAACCATTGCCAGATAATTAAATGTTAATTTCTCTACCATAAGCCACCGGCGTTGTTTTAGAGAATTTGGTAGAACATCCAACCCGCCTCAAAACCGCAGACTATATGTAACCACACCAGCCCAGGACCTCCACATTCGGCTTCTTCCCTGCGGGATCATCTGAGACCAGCCACCCGGACAGCTGATGAAACTGGGTTTGCACAACCAAATAGTTATTTCCAAATAGTTATAGCTCATCGTCCTCACCAGGCTCTTGGACTGTTCAATGGCTCTTCGCAGATTACATCTGGTTTCAACTGTACTGGGCAGATCGTGTATGGCATCATGTGGGAGATCAGTTTACTGATGTAAACATTGAGAGTTCTCCATGGTGGGGTTATGGTATGGGTAGGCATAAACTACAGACAACACAATTTCATTTTAAAACACAGATACCCATTGTCATGACATCTGCCACCATCACCTCATGTTACAGGATAACTCACCCATATCGCAAGGACCTGTACACAATTCCTAAAAGCTGAAAATGTCCCAGTGCTTGTGGCCTGCACACTCAGACGAGTCACCCGTTGAGCATGTTTTGGATTCCCTGTATCGACGTGTATAAACGCATGTTCCAGTTCCTGACATTATCCAGCAACTGAACAGCCATTGGAGAGGAATGGAACATTCCACAACCAACCTGAGTAACTATGCCAAGGAGACGTTCCGCTGCATGAGGCTAAATGTGGTCACACCAGACACCGACTGATTCTGATCCACACCCCTACTTTTTAAAAAGGAACCTGTGACCAGACGCAGGCGTCTTCAGTCATGTCAAATCCATAGATTAGGGCCTAATGAAATTATATCAATTGATTGATTTCCTTACATGTAACTTAACATTTATTTGAAATCGTGGCATTTATATTCTTGCAGTGTATATAGGGGCAGTTTCCCCAGACACAGATTAAGGCTATACCTGCACTTAAGTTAAAAACTAACTCAAATGGACAATCTCCGCCAAAAACCTCCTTAATCTGTGTCCACGAAACAAGTCCATAAAAAGCAACACAATGTGTTAAATGACAAAAGTCAGGTTTAAAACAGTAAAACATGTTTATTCAGTTCTCTCATCAGCTGATTGGTATTGTCATGACGAAGTGCATCAGTGAAAGGCAGACAGGACTTGTTACATGCTCGATAATAACCATTCACAACCATGATTCAATTTGGCAATTTAAAATAAAACCATACTTGCATTTGACCTGAAAAGACAGTGGTAGCGATACACAGGACTGCCCAGGCAGTACTTACACGTTCCTTTAAGAAACAGGGAGAGAACGCCAAAACCAAACTGGGCGGTTCCAATTCAACTAGTTAGTTTAGACTCTTTACTTTCTTTCCACAAATTCAAGTTCGGGACGTAAAAGACGAGAAGAAATGCCCAGATCATGTCAACGTCGGGAGAAAGGAGAGATGGATCACATTCCAGAATCCCAGGCTAGAAAATAAAAAGCGAACAGGAGGGAGGGATGGAGAAGCCATCTTTGTACAATACTCGAGTCGGGGCGACTGACATCAGCAGTTGTAGCTGGCATGGTACATTAGACTAACAGTGACCTTCACTGACGAGGTCCCATGTAGCGACCTCCTTCACTGGGTCCAGTACCTCGTCCAGAGCCAAAGCTGGGTTTCTGTGTCATGCCACCCCTGGTGGGGGGGCCTCTGGGCCCTCCTATCCTCTCTCGGGGCCCTCCAGGGCCACCTGGACCTCTGGGGCGGATGTCTCGCCGGTCCCCTTCCCGGGCGGAGCGCGTCTTCTTTTCCTCCACGTTCAGTCGGATGTCTCCTCTGAACTTAATGGGCTACAGAGGAAAGAGGACTGTCAGTACATTCATTCATATGATCAAAAACAACTAAAGATCAGAGTGAATCCAAGGCTTAACAAAGTAGAGTTAAATTCATCTAATCAGCATGGGACCTAGTAATGAAAACATATTGAAAATAATTCTTACCCGGTTGCTTAGGATTTTCTGTACAGGTTCAAAATCATCAAACACCACGAATCCAAAGTTGGGCAGCTTCCCTCCGCTGTTGATCCGTAGCTCAAGCACAGAACCATACTCTGTAGGAGGAACCAGATCATAGAAAAATTACAAATCAACCATTTCAATTCATTACTTCACTAGCTGCAAAACATGTATCATATTCTGTGGCAGGGACACAGATCACTAAACATTACAGAACAATGATTTTAATCAATTATTTCAAACCCTTTTTACAGGTCATTGGGGGTGATTAATGAAGACCAGACCCCTAAATCTGGCACTTCGACACCCCAGTCAGTTGAAGCCATACAAATCCATTCATTAAAACACTTTTTTTACAGACAGTTTAAATAAACATGCGACATACGCTGGAAAAACTCCTTGAGCTCTGCTTTGTCCACATCATGGGGGACGTTGCCTACAAAGAGCTGGTGAGCATCTGGATACCTCACCACACGGCGAACCTCCGACGACTCTCCCTGCTCTCCTTCCCGCACTGCAGACCAAGAGGCATGAGAGATCACTTTAGTAACGGACATGCAACTCTATCCACATGTCTGATGTTTCCTCAAACAAACCAGACCAACACAGATCGGATTACATTCAAATGTAGACAGCACCCTGTAGCAAAACATTTTTAAAATAGATTTTTTTATTTTTATTTTTTATTATCTGTTCTTATTGGATGACGTCAGGTAGTACCGCCCAGTTTCACTCCATTTCAAAACGTTTTCTACACCCTAAACGTGACCCAGCTGTCTGGTGGACGGTACCTCCTGGTCGGGGTCCTCTGTTGACTGGTGGGGGGCCTGGCCTTGCTTCCCGTGGTCTCTGGTCTCCTCTCGGTTGTGTTCTCTGTGCGGCGGCTTCTGTTTTCACCTCCACTCTGGGCTAAAGCGCCAAGACAAAACGACAAACCAGACTAGAAGACCAAGACAAGACTTCAAGCTACATAACCAGTTGATTGAATGTGTTCATGGCCCCTTTAAGAGGAACCTTCACTAAAAAAAGTCAAATGCATTTCTTATACCTAATAGTTTTTCTTCAACTGGAAGGATACATCCTAGATACGTAGAGATTTTAGCCCTCATAGTAATCAATGTAGTACATGTGGTCATTTCTTCTACTGGTATTTAATAGATGATTTTACATTGAGAAAAGTAACAAAGTTAACGTACCGGTGCCGAGGGAACTTTGACAACGTGGGGGGGGATGCCAGAGACTGGGACAGCGCCACTAGGGGGAAGGTTCTTACTGGTGACAGAGGCCCAGGAGAAAGGCTGGAGGAGAGACCAAACAGACGCTATTATATTAAGCTGAACGAGGTCTGGTAGCTGTACAGGGAAACCACTAGAAGCAAGGTAAAACTAATGAACATCAGAGGCAAAAATAAAAGGAATTTCTCAGCAATTGCTAATTTGGTAAATGAACAACTATCAAAGCTGATTGTCATGCAACCAAAATAGTTCTTAAACCAAAACAGAATAGGTGTAGACAGGTCACACATGGGATTGCCTAGTGACCTCAGCATTGACAGAGGATAACCAGCTAAAAACACAGCATCCAGAGACGATTAGACAGCCAGGTCACACATGGAAACCTGACCACCACGTTGACATGACCATACCGTAGCCAAAACGAGGGTTGAGCCCTACCCGGTTATCTTCAGCAGCGGGTGGAGGGGCAGGGTCAGCAGAGGGCAGGGGTGAGGAGACAGGACACTTCTCTGCCTGCTCCTCTGTAGTGTGTTGCTGCTGGGTCTCTGGCTCCAGGACCGGTTTTCCATCCACCACGTCTGGCTCCGCCTCCGCCTCAGGTTCAGGCTCTGGGGTTACAGCTACCTCCTCCTCCACTAGCCCCTCTGGCTCGGTGCTGAAATAGCCCAGACACTAATAATAACCTTGAGCATATTCTGGCCATAGACTTCTCATAAAGAAACTAACATTCTAATTTGAGATTAGGAACAAGGAGAATATGCATTGCAGCATGCTACCTTCCACAGTTAAGAGGTGCCTGACTAACGGGAGACTAAACTGTAGGCTAGAAAAATCATGTTGCACTTATTTGGTAAGCCAACATTTCGGCATTAGTGCCTTCTTCAGCGTTACGATGCATATAACCACATTATGCCAAAATGGTGGTTCTCCACCTACACACGTGGACACCTGCTCAAACGTCTCATTCCAAAATCATGTGCATTCATATGGAGTTGGTCACCCTTTGCTGCTATTAACAGCTTCCGCTCTTCAGGGAAGGCTTTCGACTAGATGTTGGAACATTCCTGCGGGGACTTGCTTCCATTTAGCCACAAGACCATTAGTGAGGTCGGACAAAGGTTGGGTGATAAGGCCTGGCTCGCACCAGGCGTTCCAATTCATCCAAGATGTTCGATGGAGTTGAGGTCAGGGCTCTGTGCAGGGCAGTCAAGTTCTTACACACCGATCTTGACTAAACAGAGGAAATGGCCTTACCAAAACTGTTGCCACAAATTGGAAGCATAGAATTGTTTAGAATGTCGTACGCTGTAGGGGTAAGATGGCCCTTAACTGGAACTAAGGGGCCTCGCCAAAACCATGAAAAACATCCCCAGACCATTCCTCCAAACTTTACAGTAGGCACTATGCAGTCAGGCAGGTAGCATTCTCCTGGAATCCACCAAAAACAGATTTGTCTATTGGACTGCAGACGCTTGGCATTTCCCATGGTGATCTTAGGCTTGTGTGCAGCCGCACGGCCATAGAAAGCCCATTTCATTAAGCTCCCCATGAACAGTTATTGTGCTGACGTGGCTTCCAGAGGCAGTTTGGAACTCGGTAGTGAGTGTTGCAACCGAGGATAGATGTCGGTCCCATTCTGAGAGCTTGTATGGACTACCAATTAGCAACTGAGTCGTCGTTGCTCCAGGGGGGCAGATTTAGCAGGGCAGAAATTTTACAAACTGAATTGTTGGGAATGTAGCATCCTATGACAGTGCCACGTTGAAACTCAGAGCTCCTCAGTAAGGCCATTCTACTGCCAATGTTTGTTTATGGAGATTGCATGGCTGTGTGCTCGATTCTATACATGGGTCAACAACTGGTGTGGCTGAAATGGCTGAATCCACTAATTTGAAGGTGTCCACATACTTGAGCTAGCTTTCAGTATTCACTCACACAGAACTAATATAATTGCAACATGTAAAGGCTTGGTCCCATGTTTCATGAGCTGAAATAAGATCCGAGAAATGTTTCACAAATACAAAAACATATTTCTCAAAGTGTGCACAAAATTGTTTATATCCCTGTTAGCAACCATTTGTCCTTTACCAAGATAATCCATCCACCTGACAGGTGTGGCATATCAAGAAGATGATTAAACAGCAGGATCATTACACAGTTGCACCTTGTGCTGGGGACAGTGAAAGGCCAATAAAATGTGCAGTTGTGTCACAACACAATGCCACAGAAGTCTCAAGTTGAGGGAGTGTGCAATTGGCATGCTGATTGCAGGAATGTCCACTAGAGCTGTTGCCAGAGAATATAATGTTGTTAACTTCTCTACCATTAGCCATCGTTTTAGAGAATTTGGCAGTATGACCAACCTGCCTCACAACCAGAGACCGGTTGGCGTTGTGTGGGAGAGCGGTTAGCTGATGACAACGTTGAAAACAGGTGGCAGTGGGGTTACGGTATGGGCAGGCAATAGAAAACAAACTGGGCTTTGATGGCAATTTGAAATCACAAAAATACCATGACGATGTGACCAACAGATTTCCAGTCATGTGAAATCCATAGATTAGGGCCTAAGGAAGTTATGTCAATAATCTGAAAACAAGACTCCCTAAATTGTATCAGCATATCGATTGCGCAACCAGGGCTGGCAAAACCTTGGATCACTGCTATTCTAACTTCCGCGACGCATGTAAGGCCCTGCCCCGCCCTCCTTTCGGAAAAGCTGACCACGACTCCATTTTGTTGATCCCTGCCTACAGACAGAAACTAAAACAAGAAGCTCCCGCGCTGAGGTCTGTTCAACGCTGGTCCGACCAATCTGATTCCACACTCCAAGACTGCTTCCATCACGTGGACTGGGATATGTTTCGTATTGCGTCAGACAACATTGACGAAATACGCTGATTTGGTGTGCGAGTTTATTAGAACGTGCGTTGAAGATGTCGTTCCCATAGCAACGATTAAAACATTCCCAAACCAGAAACCGTGGATTGATGGCAGCATTCGCGTGAAACTGAAAGCGCGAACCACTGCTTTTAATCAGGGCAAGGTGACCGGAAACATGACCGAATACAAACAGTGCAGCTATTCCCTCCGCAAGGCAATCAAACAAGCTAAGCGTCAGTATAGAGACAAAGTAGAATCTCAATTCAACGGCTCAGACACAAGGTATGTGGCAGGGTCTACAGTCAATCACGGATTACAAAAAGAAAACCAGCCCCGTCACGGACCAGGATGTCTTGCTCCCAGGCAGACTAAATAACTTTACTGCCCGCTTTGAGGACAATACAGTGCCACTGACACGGCCTGCAACCAAAACATGCGGCCTCTCCTTCACTGCAGCCGAGGTGAGTAAAACATTTAAACGTGTTAACCCTCGCAAGGCTGCAGGCCCAGACAGCATCCCCAGCCGTGCCCTCAGAGCATGCGCAGACCAGCTGGCTGGTGTGTTTACGGACATATTCAATCAATCCCTATCCCAGTCTGCTGTTCCCACATGCTTCAAGAGGGCCACCATTGTTCCTGTTCCCAAGAAAGCTAAGGTAACTGAGCTAAATGACTACCGCCCCGTAGCACTCACTTCCGTCATAATGAAGTGCTTTGAGAGACTAGTCAAGGACCATATCGCCTCCACCATACCTGACACCCTAGACCCACTCCAATTTGCTTACCGCCCAAATAGGTCCACAGATTATGCAATCTCAACCACACTGCACACTGCCCTAACCCATCTGGACAAGAGGAATACCTATGTGAGAATGCTGTTCATCGACTACAGCTCGGCATTTAACACCATAGCACCCTCCAAGCTCGTCATCAAGCTCGAGACCCTGGGTCTCGACCCCGCCCTGTACAACTGGGTACTGGACTTCCTGACGGGCCGCCCCCAGGTTGTGACGGTAGGCAACAACATCTCCACCCCGCTGATCCTCAACACTGGGGCCCCACAAGGGTGCGTTCTGAGCCCTCTCTCCTGTACTCCCTGTTCACCCACGACTGCGTGGCCTATGAAATAGAACTATGAAATAGCACATATTGAATCATTGAGTAACCAAAAGCGTTAAATCAAAACATTTTCTTATTTTAGATTCTACAAAGTAGTCACCCTTTGCCTTGATAAGAGCTTTGCACACTCTTGTCATTGTCTCAACCAGCTTCATGAGATAGTCACCTGGAGTGCATTTCAATTAACAGGTGTGCCTTCAGTCAATCTGTGGAATTGCTTTCCTTCTTAATGCGTTAGAGACCATTGTTTTGTGACAAGGGCAGGCATACAGGTATACAGTAGATTACCCTATTTGGTAAAAAAACAAGTCCATATTATGGCAAGAACAGCTCAAATAAGCAAAGAGAAACAACAGGTCATTACTTTAAGACACGAAGTTAAGTCAATCCGCAACAGTTCAAGAATTTTGAGAGTTGGGACTGCAGAGTGAAGGAAACGCAGCCAACAAGTACTCAGCATTTGTGGGAACTCATTCAAGACAAAGCATTCCAGGTAAAGCTGGTTGAGAGAATGCCGAGAGTGCGCAAAGCTGTCATCAAGCCAAAGGGTAGCTACTATGAAGAATCTCAAATATATTTTGTTTTGTGTAACACTTTTTTGGTTGTGATATGATTCCATATGTGTTTCTTCATAGTTATTTCAGTTCCACAATGTAGAAAATAGTACAAATTAGGAAAAACCCTGGAACGACTAGGTGTCCAAACTTTTGACTGGTACTTTATGCAAGTGATTTCAGTATTTGTTTGTCCCCCACACATGTAAAAATGTCCAATAACAATTTAAAAAAGTTAATGGCTAGGCTAAATTAAATGAGAAAGGGCTAGATTGAGATTATATTTGGAAACACACGTTTCATTTATTTAAAATGTTCATGCAAATGGTCCATAGGACAAGTAATTAGCAACAATACACAAATATTATAGTGGGAATTGGGTTTTATTACCGTGTAGGAGACCTGTTTTAAGCATTTCAATTAATATCATTTTTCTTTATAGCAGGGATGAAGACGTAACGGGCAATGTTTTGCTTTCCAATAACCCGTCAGTGTTGGTATGAGAACATTGTTCTACATGATTAGAATTGAACAGGGTAATTTCTATTCGGCTAGGATTAATTACAATAATCCAAATGTGGCTGAGCACCGTTGGTAGAGGTCCAAATGCGTTACACCCCCATATCCGACACTCTCATTAACATACCTTCACTATTATGAAGGGCATGTTTTCCACCACTCATGCGCCAGTAATAGACTTAACATTGAGGATATTTTTTTTTTTTTAAAGTAGAGTAGGATTGCTGATCTAGTCAAGACTAAGATGATATTAAGAGAAGATGGATAAGTTCCCTTACCAGGGTGTCTGTTCGTAGAAGCCCGCAGCCTCTTCCTGGTTCACCTCTGGTGATGGTACCCTCTCCTCCATCTCCTCCACATCCTCGTCAGACTCTGAAACGTCAACATGAGTCCCACTTACAGACGTTTTGGGGCAGAATCAAATACCCATTCCATTTTAGTCATTTAGCAGAGGCGTATTATTCACTAGTGTTGACCCATATGCAAGGTAATGTATGAGTTTTAAAAAAAGCACTGCGATGGAGTTCAATAAGAGCAACACTTCTAACCATCATGTATTAGTCATGAGAAGTAAATGACATATGAAACAACCAGCCAACTGTAAAGCAGCTTCCTAATCTTTATCAGGCTCACCTTCAGGCGGTTCTGAGTCAGAATCTCCAAACACTTCGTCTTGGTAACGGAAAACATCGTTGTGAACGTAGAACTTGTTTGCTACAGTGCCCTGAAACACCAACGTCACTGAATTTCAACACAAAATTAACCCCATAGCTGAACTGGACCACACGAACACAATAATGAAAACGTTTCAAGGACAAATGTTCCTCTATACAGTTGAAGGACCTACCTCAGGGGCCAGCACGAATGTCTGCATGAATTTGCGCATGGGCTGCATGTCGTTGGACAGCTCCCCCATCACTTGCACCACCACACCCTCGTTCAAGGTCGCATGGGCGTCCACGTGTCTGATCTTGGTGTGGCAGTCACGAAAGTTCAGCGCCAACACTTTTTTATGAATCTCCTTTTCACATAAATAAAAGACCTTGATGAGAATCTCAAACTTAAGGGTTAGCCTTGTATCAGAATGCCTAACTGACAATACATTAGCCATCTTTAATAACAGTGATAGAGCAACGTCATAAAATCATGAGTGGATGTGTCACATTGGATATTTGACAAATGAAACCTATATCACTGCTTCACTAAGGTTTCATTAAGTATTGCAGACATAATTTAGGGAAATTGTTTTGCAGCACGCACCGACTGTCCGTAGACCGCTTCAACTGGTTTGCCATTGTTGTCCAGACCTCCATGTACATAGGAAGAGTTCTTCCCATAAAACCTAAAACAAGTTGAAAAAGCTGTTATTTCTTGTATTAGAGACATAGTTACCCCACTAATATATGAAAGCAGATCATGGAATAGATACTGGTGTGGGAAGAATTCTCTAGTACTGTATTGGCTTTACCTGTGTAGGTAGTCAGGTGCCTGGTTGAGTAGTGTGTAGTACTGTATTGGCTTTACCTGTGTAGGTAGTCAGGTGCCTGGTTGAGTAGTGTGTAGTACTGTATTGGCTTTACCTGTACAGGTAGTCAGATGGCTGGTTGAGTAGTGTGTAGTACTGTATTGGCTTTACCTGTGCAGGTAGTCAGGTGCCTGGTTGAGTAGTGTGTAGTACTGTCGGACAAACTCCCGCCCGACGAGCTGGGCACTTGGCTTCTCCATCACCATTTCTTTGGTCAGCTGGAGAGAACTGAAACGGGGACAAGGTGTAGTTGTCATCATGGTGTAGATAATTGACTGAGAGGTGAATAGCAGTCTGATCTCAAATTAAATTGGTAGGTTGCATACAAATTATCTGTACCCGTTCTGGTCACCATCCGTTTCTGTTCAGTCTGAAATCCCACTAGTCATATAGTCAAGCTACACTAGATGACCAAATGTATGTGGACACCTCATCAAAATTCCCCCCCTTTGCTGCTATAACCTCCTTCCACTCTTCTGGGAAGGCTTTCCACTTGATGCTGGAACATTGCTGGGGGGACTTGCTTCCATTCAGCCACAAGCGCATTAAGGCCTGGCTTGCAGTCAGCATTCCAAATCATCCCAAAGGTGTTCGATGGGGTTGAGGTCAGGGATCTGTGCAGTCAAATTCTTCCACACCGATCAACATTTCTGTATGGACCTAGCTTTGCGCACAGTAGTGAGGTAGTGAGTGTTGCAACAGAAGATATACGATTTAATGCGCTATGTGCTTCAGCGGTCCCATTCTGTGAGTTTGTGTAGTCTACCACTTCACGACTGAGCCGTTGTTGCTACTAGATGTCTCCACTTCACAATACCAGCACTTAGTTGACCGGGGCAGAAATTTGACAAACTGATTTGTTGGCATCCTATGACAGTGACATGTTGAAAGTTTGTGTGCTCTTCAGTAAGGCCATTCTACTGCAATTGTTTGTCTATGGAGATTGCATGGCGGTGTACTCGATTTTATACACCAGTCAGCAACGGGTGTGGCTGAAAATATATGCACACACACATATAGCCAATCATGAGACAAATGCAGTCCGAGGACGTTACAGGAGGCTGTGCAAGAGCATAAATCATTTGCATTCCAACTGGTCTACTGTTAACTAGCTAGAAATCCAGTCAACCAAGAATTGGTTTCAGTTCATAGTAGTATGAAATTCATAGTGGGAGACAAATGGGTCACCCAGACCCACCCTGCTAAGCTAGTTACCTAACGTTAGTTAGCCAAGTGTCTAAACCTAAAAATAAATAAAAAATAAAGGCCAAGATGCAACACCGGTAACGCCACGGACAGAAAAATAAAATAGAAATTACGTTTTTGCCCTTCAGGAAAAAAAAAAAAAGGGTATTTATTTAGTTGTCCAGACAACTATCCTAATAGCCAATCAGCTGACAGCTGGAACTAGATCCGACATCTTTCATAAGCAGCACGTGCTGCGAATAGAACGCTGCTGCCTAACTGGCTAACTGGCTAACTGGCTAACTGGCTAACTGGCTAACTTTTCAGATTTTAATTCAGCTAACAGTCTAAAACAGCAGACAAACTGTTCATCTTCGACAAACTGATATTGTAAACATTTCAACAAAAAGGCGTTGGATGGTAAAACATTTATTTTTAAATACACCGCTAACTGGGCAATCATGTCTCGCTAGCTGTTCCATTAGCTAAACTAAATAAATCAGGAAAGGCCTCTTTCAACCATTCGGATTAGCTGACTACTTAGACAGTCAATTTGGGGCATTGGCCGACTGATTAAACCCACGTCAACCAATGCAATGTCATTAGTCACACATTGAATAAATGAAGATACGAATTTTCTAGATGGAGTTGTGTTCGTTAACACAACTCCAAGATGAATTTTAGCTTCAATCATGCGAACTAGCGTTCACGTTAAGATTACGGGTATTAAACAGCAGCGGATATTTATTTAATCATGATACACAGGGTATTGTACTTACCAGGAGGCAATTGTTCAAATCGTTAATAAAGTGATTTCACTGAATCACCTCCGCTCTGCCAGGCGGTAGCTAGAATGATTGTTCTAACAGGGCACCGCACAACGTGTTGAGCTGCTCTTTTACCGGTCTCAACTCTAGGACATGGACAACCTACCGTGATCCCCCCGAGATATATGAACCAATTAAAATACGGCGAGAGGAGCTGTGTCACCAATCAAATGTTTGTATTCTAAGCAGTTTAGTCTACAACCAATTGTTGTGGAGTATGTGTTTACCTGTCGTTCTAAATGTAGCCAATAGGAGACGTGGTGGATTCCGGTTATAGGCACGCTTGGTAAGAAATTTGACGGAGCAGCAGCACGCCGGATCATGGCCCCGAATTTAATTGTCAGGGCTATTTTTCGTTGCACATGGTTCAGCTACCCAGGCACACATTTTAAATGTATTTTTAATTCAAGCTTTATTTTAAGAGGAAGTCGTGCTGAGACCAAGGTCTCTTTCAAAGATATGTCCACATAGCCTTATTTCTATTACAGCATATTGGATGACTGGAATATAATTAACATTCACCCAGTTCAATCTACCATCAATAGGTGTAGGCTACCACATGATACTCAAATTGTCCCTATACCCATCACGAGGTTGCTACAACCTAGCCTACGAATGAATGTTCACAATTTAGGTGCACACAGGTCAAGAGATTTGAGGTGATAGACAGACATGTAATACCACCTTGCACACTCTAGCCTGTATCTAGCTGATATAGTGCATGGTTTCCCAAACTCAGTCCCTGTGTACAATTGTTTTTTTTGCCAAAACACTACACAGCTGATTCAAATAACCAATTCAGCATGACGCTTTGATGATTTTAATCAGCTGTGTAGTACTAGGGCAAAAAAAACTGGGGCAGGACCAAGTTTTGATTACACCCTAGATCAGTGTTTAATCATTAGTCCCGACAGTTTCTTTGGGACAAATTCAGGTATGTTAATCCCCATTATATTCCGTTTAATTAAATGTTTTTCAACACAATTGGCAGAATGAATACACCCCTGATCACACAAACAGTTAGCTTTCATAGCCACAAAAAAAAACAGATTGTTGTTTTCCTTCTCACATCTCTGCACTCATCATCTCAACTTTTTCCCCTCGCTTGTGGACTTCAGTGCACAATACATCAGCTGTCTGACCAGGTGAAAAAACCTTTCCAAGCCAAGCCTTCATATCATAACCGCTACATACAACTTACATCATTGTCACCATATTAGCTAAAGTAACGTCATAGTCAACATAGCTAATAGATCTAACATGTTAGTAAACCCGCTCTAATCATGCAATACAGTCAGTAAGCAGTTACACCGGCGGGCTCCGGTGGCAATACATTTGTAAAACCAAAAGCTTACCTTGACTTGGAGTTCCAGTGTTGGATGGTCAGCCAGCTGGTTAACATAGCATCCCTCTGAGCAGGGTGTTTGAGTAGGCTAAGCTAGCTGCATTTGCTAGCTAAATGAGTGAAAACTCTCCTCCATTTTTGAAAAAATATTTGTTCAAAACTATTCTCTCTAACTTTTAGTCAACTACTCACATGTTATGCAGTACTAGGCTAGCTGTAGCTTATGCTTTCAGTACTAGATTCATTCTCTGATCCTTTGATTAGGTGGACATGTCAGTTCCATCAAATTTCTCTTTGCTCACTTACAAGCCCTTAACCAACAATGCAGTTCAAGAAATTGTAACGATGTGTGCTGAGAGTCAGGAAGTGTGTTTTAGTAAATAAACGCACCGTAAACCAAGAAAAACAGACATGAAACAGAAACAATAACACCTGGGGAAGGAACCTAAGGGCGTGACATTATATATATATAGGGAAGGTAATCAGGGAAGTGATGGCGTCCAGGTGAGTCTGATGACGCGCAGGTGCGAGTAATGACAGATGTGCGCCATAATGAGCAGCCTGGTGACCTAGAGGCCGGAGAGGGAGCACACATGACAGAAATAGAGTTAAGAAAATATTTACTAAATAAACAAAAGTAAAAATAAAAAGTAGCACATGCTGCAAGAGCTCTGATAGGTTGGAGGATGTCCTCCGGAGGTTGTCATAATTATTTTTGTTACTATGGAAGGGGATGAGAACCATGAGCCTCCTAAGTTTTGTATTTAAGTCAATGCACCCAGAGGGCAGAAACTAGCTGTCCTCTGGCTACACCATGGTGCTACCCTACAGAGTGCTGCTGAGGCTACTGTAGACCTTCATTGCAAAACAGTGTGTTTTAATAAATTATTTGTTGACGTAAATATATTTTGTATAGTTTTACCTAAATGTTTCACGATTTTTATTTTTATGAAATCCACAGAGGAGGATGGTGCTTGCCTTCCTCCTCTGAGGAGCCTCCACTGATAAATACACATCAAACACATCAATAGATTATACATATCAATGTACACATTTGACATTTTTGTCATTTAGCAGACACTCTTATCCAGAGCGACTTACAGTTAGTGATTTCAAACACATTCTTCAGTAAAAAAATAAAAAAAAGTCTTCAATCAGCCTTTTGAATAGTGCAAGAGGCACCAAGTCATTCAACTTTAGAGAGCCTTGGAGATCATTCTACAAGTAAGGTGCAAAATAAACTATAAACAGATTTACCTCTCAGTGGACATAGTAGGGATCTCCAGAGTTAGCTATCCCTGAGACCAGGTCTGGTATCTCGTACGTCTGTAACAGTGGAGTAAAGTACAGTGGAAGATATACAAGAGGCCTCTGTAAACAAACAGAGTGCAATGCATCGATCTTCAAGACGTCAAAGAGGGCCAGTTTACTTTCTTATACAGAATGCAGTAATGTGTCCTGAACCCATCCAGTCATTGACTGAAGCCATCGCCCTTAATCTAAGCATGGTGCGCTAAGATAAACAGTGTTGAATGGCTTCAATAAAGTGACAGCTTCACCTGGTGGGCACTGTTCTTTTTCAGCACCAATGGAATGAACCCAAAACTGAAACTTCTGCACAAAAGGTGCGACAGGCGAGTTAAATCAAGCGTGCCTATAAATTCTAGAGAAGTTATGTATTCATCCACTAGGTGGCGACACAAATCCACCCAGAACTCTTCACGTGACATGGTGTTTTTTTTATTTTTTTATTTCACCTTTATTTAACCAGGTAGGCTAGTTGAGAACAAGTTCTCATTTGCAACTGCGACCTGGCCAAGATAAAGCATAGCAGTGTGAGCAGACAACACAGAGTTACACATGGAGTAAACAATTAACAAGTCAATAACACAGTAGAAAACAAAGGGGGGAGTCTATATGCAATGTGTGCAAAAGGCATGAGGAGGTAGGCGAATAATTACAATTTTGCAGATTAACACTGGAGTGATAAATGATCAGATGGTCATGTACAGGTAGAGATATTGGTGTGCAAAAGAGCAGAAAAGTAAATAAATAAAAACAGTATGGGGATGAGGTAGGTGAAAATGGGTGGGCTATTTACCAATAGACTATGTACAGCTGCAGCGATCGGTTAGCTGCTCAGATAGCTGATGATTGAAGTTGGTGAGGGAGAAAAGTCTCCAACTTCAGCGATTTTTGCAATTCGTTCCAGTCACAGGCAGCAGAGTACTGGAACGAAAGGCGGCCAAATGAGGTGTTGGCTTTAGGGATGATCAGTGAGATACACCTGCTGGAGAGCGTGCTATGGATGGGTGTTGCCATCGTGACCAGTGAACTGAGATAAGGCGGAGCTTTACCTAGCATGGACTTGTAGATGACCTGGAGCCAGTGGGTCTGGCGACGAATATGTAACGAGGGCCAGCCGACTAGAGCATACAGGTCGCAGTGGTGGGTGGTATAAGGTGATTTGGTAACAAAACGGATGGCACTGTGATAGACTGCATCCAGTTTGCTGAGTAGAGTGTTGGAAGCCATTTTGTAGATGACATCGCCGAAGTCGAGGATTGGTAGGATAGTCAGTTTTACTAGGGTAAGCTTCGCGGCGTGAGTGAAGGAGGCTTTGTTGCGGAATAGAAAGCCGACTCTTGATTTGATTTTTGATTGGAGATGTTTGATATGAGTCTGGAAGGAGAGTTTGCAGTCTAGCCAGACACCTAGGTACTTATAGATGTCCACATATTCAAGGTCGGAACCATCCAGGGTGGTGATGCTAGTCGGGCATGCGGGTGCAGGCAGCGATCGGTTGAAAAGCATGCATTTGGTTTTACTAGCGTTTAAGAGCAGTTGGAGGCCACGGAAGGAGTGTTGTATGGCATTGAAGCTTGTTTGGAGGTTAGATAGCACAGTGTCCAATGACGGGCCGAAAGTATATAGAATGGTGTCGTCTGCGTAGAGGTGGATCAGGGAATCGCCAGGGAATCGTCTGGACTGAACTGTAACCGGTAGGGGTTATTCTCAATCCCTTAGTTCTATGATTATGCATTTCTGTTCATCTGATGGTTGACCACTCATATGGAACCTTATCGTAGATCAGACGTTTTGCCCAACGTCTATCAAATCATTTGCTCTGGGTCATTTTCCCGACATTCTTTTGACTGTCATGAATCTTTTTGTTGTTGTTGAAGATATTACATTTTGCTAAAACTTTATAGGTTGGGTTATTAATGCATCCTGTTCAGTGGCGAACCGTCATTCAGGGCAGTGCCCCACCTGTTTTATATATATATAAATATAACAAATGTTTTCCTTGTTTTGCATGTTATTTTGGCATTAATACGTGTCACATATCAGTTTGCAAACAATGTAAAAAATTATTATAATATAGTTGATAAAGCTGCATACAAACTTAGTCTGTGTTTTGCTTTCTTGAGGAAGGCAGCTCCAAAATGCAGATGTTTCAGCCTAGCTCAGTGCTTTCTTTAGTTAAGGCAGCTCCAAAATGCAGGTGTTTCAGCCTAGCTCAGTGCCTTCTGTGGTGGTTGGGCAGCCAGCTGAAAAAACAGAGCATAGGGGTTTGTAATGTTTTCTAGTTGCGCCTTGATTGGCTCAATGTTCTGTCACTCATAGAGACACTACGTCACCGCACAATCTACAGGGAGAGCACGAAAATTCAGGCCCATCCAAGAAGGCTCAAGGTCATTGGCCACAGATAAAATGACGTCAAATCACATAATATCTATCATAGCTTTGATTGGATGATCATGTCAACATCATACTTTCAAAATATTAGCTTTCAATCATGAATTAAGTCGACAATCTACTGGCAAATCCTTTTCAGTCTGTCATATGAAGATAAATTATAGATAAAACATATCGGTGCTCATCGTCCATTGGACATAAACATTACACAACAAGTTGTAAATATCTAATTCAACAATGAGTGGTTTGTAAGGGATCAGTGGCCAACTGCAAGCATTTCAAAGCTATCAGTAGCCTGCTATTCAGTGGAGTGGGTGTGTGGTCCAAGTCTGGGTTTAAGGGTCTCTTTTCCAAGCTTCCTTCACATGTCATGGGCCAGAAAAGGTTGAATACACTGTCCATGCTGTCAAATCCAGCATGACTTCTACCGCATTCAAAACAACTGGAAACTGGGAAATCTCAGACTTCACTGAGTTCAAGACAACTGGGAACTCTGGAAAAAAATGTACTCCGACTGGGAAAATATGTTTTGAACGTTCATCCAACTCGGAATTCCAAGTGGGGAACTCCAGCCTCCTTCTAGAGCTCCGACCTGAAGATCACTGAAGTCATGATTCAAACTTGTATCTTTCCAAGTTCCAAGTTGTCTTGAAAATTTTTAATTGTACCTTTATTTTACTAGGCAAGTCAGTTAAGAACAAATTCTTATTTTCAATGATGGCCTAGGAACAGTGGGTTAACTGCCTGTTCAGGGGCAGAACGACAGATTTGTACCTTGTCAGCTCAGGGATTTGAACTTGCAACCTTCAGGTTACTAGTCCAACGCTCTAACCACTAGGCTACCCTGAATGCCAGACTTTGATGACAAAATTTGCCCACAAGAAGGACCGCAGGGCCACCTTCCTGTTCAAGTGAACACAGCACAACAAGGTGAGTCCAAAAATGACTAGTATGCTGCTGCATAAATGATGTAATATGCCAAGGAGATATGTATACTGTAGCTAAGAAAGTAATACTAAGAGTATGTTGCGTAGTAAACGGTTAGTAGCCCAGGTGCCTCTAACCCTAATCGTTTGGTCCCTTTCCCCCTCATAACTTAACCTACTGCTCTGACTTGGTGGTGCACATGCAGTCTATAGCCTGTACATTTCCTAGCTTGCTCATTAATGTCTTCATCGAAATTATGGATGGCCTCTTATCCACTTGTCGTTCCCTTATGCCATAGTTTGTACATCTCAATTGTCAGTAGAAACCACATTTGTTTAATAAGCAAGTCAGCCAGAGGTTGTAAACCAGCTTTGGCCTGGGCACGAGTGACAACTGAACATGACACCTGAACATCAGACTGGCAAACTGACTGCTCACATAGCTGACCCCCCCAAACTTCCCAACAGATCAGAGTGTACAGGCACATCCGTCCCCACAATCATCTCAAAAGGTAGCTTCTCCATTACCCCAACTTTGAGGAAGTATTTCTGACCCTGAATCTCAACTGTGGGCTCAGCTGTGGGCTCAGCTGTGGGCTCAGCTGTGACTGGTCACCATGAACACATTGGATCAGTGTCTGATGACCGTAATCAATATCATTAACAGGTACATTACCTTTTCTGATCGATGACAGGGAACTGCCGGTGTCAATCATCGCAGTAAGACTTTTACCAGTCACTTTAACAGGTACCAAGCCTGACCCTTCCCCACTGTCTATTCTGAACACCATCCCCCTCTCTGGGCACATAACAGCAACCTGAGAGCTTGGATTTACGTAGCGGACACATTGAAGCTTTGTGCCCCTGTTGCAGGCAGTAAAAACAGGTCAGACCCCCCCCTCCCATCAGAGCGAACTGCATGATCCCTTACCTCCCTCCTCCCAGACACATAACCCCCAGAGTTACCTCCACCATCTCTGGCGTCGCTGATGTCCCTGGTGTCTCTGAGACTCCTTGGAGCGGGTGCTGCAGGTCGTGGTGGGCCCGCTGTACGTGGTTTAAGGTACTGCAGTGCAAGCTTGGCCGCCATAAGCCCGTCCTTGGGCTCGTGCTCTCGGACCCAGGTTTGAATGTCGTGTGGTAGAACTTGTAGAAGTTGCTCGAGGATGATGACCTCACCGATTTTGTCCTGTGTCTTCTCCCCCGGTCGAACCCATCGTCGGTAGAGACCCTTAAGGCGGTGGTACGTCTCTGTCGGCGACTCACCCGATGGCGTCGATGCAGCTCTGAAGCGTTGGCGGTAGGTCTCTGGGGAGATGTCGACCTTCACCAGCAGCGCCTCCTTCAAGCCCTTGTAGATGTCGAACTTCACCAGCAGCGCCTCCTTCAAGCCCTTGTAGATGTTGGACAGCCCCTCCTCCATTGCTGTGTAAGCCTCTAAGGCCTTGCCCGTGAGCAATGGGACACGCCTGCAGGCCCACTCTACCTCAGGCCACTGCCACGTCTTGGCCATGCACTCAAACCTTAGCAGGTAGTTTACAATGTCCTCCCCCTGCTGGTATGACAGCATCTTTGGCTCCTTCCTCAGGAATGCTGGAAGCTGGACGTTAACACTGCTGGACTGGTCTCCTGGTGCTAGGGTTGGCCTCATTACTGCTTGGAGATCCTGCTGTGGAGTTGAAGTCCCTGCTGCGTTGAGCCTTTGTCGTCTTGGTGTTGGCAGACCCAATCCCAACTCGCTGACGAGTTCCGCTTGGTGAGGAGCTGTGAGGATAGATTGGCGTCGTAGACCCCGTAACTCCTACTTGAGGTCTTCGTCCCTCCTCTCAAGGCAGGTGAACAGTTGCTGGAAAAGCACTACCATTGTTGGATGTGGTTCTGGTCCCCCAACTGTTCCTTCAGTCAGCTGGTCTTTTCTGGCTGTATCTGCTGGTTCAACCGGTAGCTCAAACGGTTCTGGTTGTGTTTGGCCTCTTGGTCGGGCTCCTAGTTTCTCATACTTGACCTCTTCACCAGACGATTCAGTGGTATTCCACCCCGGTTCAACTTCAGGTACCTTTTCTGACAGTTGATGCTGCTGCTGAGAACGCAATCCTGTACGCATTCCTTTACCTCTCTTGTTGGAATTCACTGATTTGCAGAGCGCCTTTCCATCACTGCCACCATATGTCACGTAGAGTAGGCCAGAAGGCTATACTGGAACACCTAACCTCTATCACGTAGAGTAGGCCAGAAGGCTATACTGGAAAACCTGACCTCTATCGCGTAGAGTAGGCCAGAAGGCTATACTGGAACACCTGACCTCTATCACGTAGAGTAGGCCAGAAGGCTATACTGGAACACCTGACCTCTATCACGTAGAGTAGGCCAGAAGGCTGTACTGGAACACCTGACCTCTATCACGTAGAGTAGGCCAGAAGGCTGTACTGGAACACCTGACCTCTATCACGTAGAGTAGGCCAGAAGGCTATACTGGAACACCTAACCTCTATCACGTAGAGTAGGCCAGAAGGCTATACTGGAACACCTGACCTCTATCACGTAGAGTAGGCCAGAAGGCTATACTGGAACACCTGACCTCTATCACGTAGAGTAGGCCAGAAGGCTATACTGGAACACCTGACCTCTATCACGTAGAGTAGGCCAGAAGGCTATACTGGAACACCTGACCTCTATCACGTAGAGTAGGCCAGAAGGCTATACTGGAACACTGACCTCTATCACTAACCTCTATCACGTAGAGTAGGCCAGAAGGCTATACTGGAACACCTGACCTCTATCACGTAGAGTAGGCCAGAAGGCTATACTGGAACACCTGACCTCTATCACGTAGAGTAGGCCAGAAGGCTATACTGGAACACCTAACCTCTATCACGTAGAGTAGGCCAGAAGGCTATACTGGAACACCTGACCTCTATCACGTAGAGTAGGCCAGAAGGCTGTACTGGAACACCTGACCTCTATCACGTAGAGTAGGCCAGAAGGAACACCTGACCTCTACTGGGCCAAAGGCCTGGAACACCTGACCTCTATCACGTAGAGTAGGCCAGAAGGCTGTACTGGAACACCTGACCTCTATCACGTAGAGTAGGCCAGAAGGCTATACTGGAAAACCTGACCTCTATCACGTAGAGTAGGCCAGAAGGCTATACTGGAAAACCTAACCTCTATCACGTAGAGTAGGCCAGAAGGCTATACTGGAAAACCTAACCTCTATCAAAATAAAAGATGTCGGAGCCGCAACAGTTCTTCTGTGTGGGTGTTTATTTACATAGTTATTATTTATTCAGGGTGTTTATTTACATAGTGATTCCTGAACAAAAACCACAGTACTGCCATCAAAACGTATACCTTATGGGTCAGCTAAAAACAATGCTGGCCCATCCACAGCTCAATCCAAAATGCCTCTCCATGAACTGAAAGAGAGGCTCCTTTTGTAGGGCTAGCCCCTCCCCTCAGAACAATCAACACTAATTAATTCATCAATTACCTAGTCAAACCTACATTTTCCATTAACTAAACATACTAAAGGATATACATTGCAACACGTTTTTTTATAAAACAATATCCCAATATAACATTTACAACATTACATCACTACTGACAGTGTCTTTCAATATGCCCATTTACATGAATGAACCATTCGGGACAGGCACTACAAAGTCAGCCCAATTCCCTTAGCTCGGGTCCTTATCCAGCATACCCGATAGCTACAGAGATAGAGAGAGAGAGAGAGGCACAGAACAAACAAACAAACAAACACGCTCATCCACAACATAGATAAGTATAATAAATATTGCTTATATTAAATATGAACACTGACAAGTGTGAAATGTATGTACTAAGACAGAAGTTAATTTGTGTGTCGACCCACATTGTTACGTTATCTGATAATGGTGCAGGGAAGGGTGATGAATGTGTGCGAGCGTTAAAGTACCACCTGCTGCCCGCGGCCAGTGACGGACCTCTACGTTTAAAGGAAGTAAATGAGGCTGAATGAACTGTTTCTCTGCCAGACAAGGCTCTGCTGAAAGCCTGGTGTCGCGGTGGTAAGGATTCACTCCATGGTGCTGAAAAGAAAGGTCTGATATCTGGACAGCTTTGTATAGGCCCTAACAGTTTATGGGAACCGTTTGTCACCATTATAGTCATTTATTATTTAGTGTTGTGTTGTGGTTTTGCTGGCATGCACCTAAAATGGCCGCTTTTCCCCACCGAGATTTACATGCTAAAATGGCCACTGAGCTTTACGTTGGCCCTAGCAGTTTGTGGACACCGTTTGTCACCGTTAAAGTGAAATGAATGTCTTGTTTAGAGTTGTGTTGTGTTGCGGCTTTGCCGACATGCATCAATTTAATTGGTGTTTTTTGTTTGCCCCACCAAGAGTCACATGCTAAAATCACTACTGATCCTTCCGTGAATGATCACTATCTCACAGGAACGATGCAATTTATCTGTGGTCGATTCAACGTTGAACATCGTGATAAGGAGAAACATATTTTGTTCTTGTCAGATAAATTAAGAATATGCCAAATAATTTATTTAATCATTTATTTATTTATTTTATTTAATTCTCAATGTTAATTTTGTTATTTTTTGGGGGGCCCATCCACACATTCCCCCCCCACCCCTCAGCTACTCTATCCATCCCGCCTATCTGCATAAACCCACCCCTCAGCTACTCAGTCCATCCCGCCTATCTGCATAAACCCACCCCTCAGCTACTCTATCCATCCCACCTATCTGCATAAACCCACCCCTCAGTCTAATCAGTCTAATGATTTCCATGTGCCATATATTTTTCAGCCATTCCTGAACCTGTGACCTGAAACAAGGTAAATTACATAGGGGCAATAGCAAAATAAGTAATCTAATGATTCTGTCTCTATGGTAGCAAAATCTACAGAGCTAAGATTATGTTCCATATACATAACATTCTGTTTGTGGCAATCATTTTTTAAATAATAATTTAAATGGAAAAACTCGTAGTTTTGAATCAAGCGTTGTTTTGCGTATCAGTTCATAAACCATGTGACACGGAGTCGGCACATCTAACATCTCTTCCAAAATATTTTGCAACCTGTATAGCGCGCAATCAACATTTTGGTCCGTGTAAAGCTGATATATAATTTTTTGTATTACTTTTTTTGCTGTTGCCAGTTTTGGTCTTTAATAATGGATAGATAAACAAGTTCCTCACCTTTTCCCCCTTCCACTTGCCTTCTCCCTTTTTTGTGGTAAATCTGCGATCAGTTTGTTGTAATTTTGGATAACTCCACCTTTCCTATTAATAATATCATTAACAAAGATAATTCATTTTTCTTCAAAACATTTTCCACAATGAATGATTTATTTATTCTGTTTTCTTTCTTCTGGGGGATGCAAGTGATCTGTGGTCAATTCAACATCATGATAAAGGCGAAAATATTTAGTTCTAGTCAGAAGTATTTCTTTAATTCACAATCTTTATTCATCCCCAAAAAACATTGAGAGTTGTTAACAATAATCTCATTGTATTCAACTGTTATTTCCTCCGTTTGTCTTGGAGAGAAGGGAGGACATTTCCCACTTGTGGAAGAAGGGGTGGTGCCTGTGGCTCAGCCTATGTGGAGGAGGCTCTACAGTTGTTGGAGTTCCTGCCTCGCTGTACTGTCTGGCTGAAAGGGTAGAGATGGTAACAGGGTGCTGCAGTAACACACTATAGGCTTCTCCTTTCCTCTGACTCTCATGGGACATTTTTTCGATTCTACAGAGAGGAAACTTTCAGCTTGTTGTGGTTTTTGACCATATATGGAAATATGGCCATTTTGATCTTCTTTCTTTTCTGTTTTTAAAGAGGATACATAAGATTAATTTCTCTGAAAAGTAAACTAAACTAAACTAGCCAGTTCCTGGCAAACCTATTCTTCTGGGTTCATTGGGACAGGGTGTCCAGCTGGTTTTTACAAACACAATGCAATTCTATGGTTCAGTATTTTTCTCTTATGTCATTGCGTTCATCATGCCACAGAACCACACAGGACATTTTAACTGCATGAGGTGGTTGGTCTTCGTAGGAAAGTTATTAGATATGGTAGTTTCAAGCCAATGCAAAGTGCTGGTTTGAACTTTCAATATAGACTCTTAAATAGAGGGTTAGAAAACTTTTGCTTTGTGGTATACCAATGTTTTGACCAAAAAATACTGGATTCATGGGCCAGAACTACACTCATCACAGGACGTTGAGACGTGTACTGAGCCTGTAACTCATAAGACAAAGGCGTAGCCTACAATGCAGTACAGAACATCATGCACTGCAACTGTGTATGTGGCATTTCTTTCAATGAATTGATACTTCATGATGATGTGCTTCATATCTGTGATATGGACGCTTTGGAGGTCTTTTTGTTTTCAAAACTAATGTGTAAAAGACAACTAATTAAGTCCCTGTTTTTCCATTTGTTCCAGTTGATGTTTATCAACATTGTGAGGATACTGAATAAATGCAGATCTGAAAGCATGCAGCAGTGTTGGACATTCCAGTAACTTTTATTTAAGGAAAGAGATCTATTGTTGGTCACACAATGTCACAAAGTAGAAGAATGTCAGTAAACATGCTAAAGAAGAACGGTCAACCTGCGAGACGTTTCCCTCGTAGAGTTGAAACAATATTTCCTTTTATTCTCAATCCTTTTTTTCAGTACACTTATGCCCTTGTTGTGTGGCAGGATCTATGTAAGAAAACAAACCTGAGGATAGTCAGGCCTTAATTTAAGCAGTAGTCAAGAGTCAAACAAAACAACGAAGATGACAAAATGAGTGAGGACACCAAAACAACAAAAATATTTTGAAAAAAAAAAAGCAAATGAAAGAAGCATTTATTTAGAAACTTTATTTTTTTTTAAAGATTTTTACAAAACTTGTATCCTCCAAAGAATGTTCTATTTGATGTTATTAAATCCAAGCCCTGATCACGTGAACACAATATACATGTTGTGAACAACCATTATCACAATCCATTCAACATACATTTACATCTTTCTCCCGTCAAAAAGGCATCTTTCTGTTACCTCCTCTAATCTATCTGGTTAAAAAGGATTTTTTTTATTTGCAGAAACAAGAAGAAAAAAAATAGTATCATGATCACGTTTTGTGATTTGTTAGTTCAGACTGTGCATATGTCTTTTTCAGCAATTTTAGTGGTGTCGGTTGGTCGTTAATTAGTTGTAGTTAGCACCGTTACTGTGTTCCTCTAATTTAGCGATCAGCTGAGCACCTCGTCCCGATAGAGACTCGTTTTCATACTGTAGGTCAGCTGATGAGCTTAGATGACAAGGTCCTGGTCGACATCCTCTGGAAAAACAAAAACAAAAAAACAAGCCCAACATTAACAAGCAATAATGAAATGGCTATGAACCGTTTCAATTAAAAACCAGACAGTAAAGTAGAAGGACGGGAAGATATGTCTGAAATGGTGCCCTATGCCCTATACAGCCCATAGGACTCTGGTCAAAAGTAATGCACTATATAGGGAATAGGATGCCATAGGACTCTGGTCAAAAGTAGTGCACTATATTGGGAATAGGATGCCATTGGCCATAGGACTCTGGTCAAAAGTAGTGCACTATATAGGGAAAAGGATGCCATTGGCCCTTAGGACTCTGGTCAAAAGTAGTGCACTATATAGGGAATATGATGCCATTGGCCATAGGACTCTGGTCAAAAGTAGTGCACTATATAGGGAATAGGATGCCATTGGCCATAGGACTCTGGTCAAAAGTAGTGCACTATATAGGGAATATGATGCCATTGGCCCTTAGGACTCTGGTCAAAAGTAGTGCACTATATAGGGAATAGGATGCCATTGGCTATAGGACTCTGGTCAAAAGTAGTGCACTATATAGGGAATAGGATGCCATTGGCCATAGGACTCTGGTCAAAAGTAGTGCACTATATAGGGAATATGATGCCATTGGCCATAGGACTCTGGTCAAAAGTAGTGCACTATATAGGGAATAGGATGCCATTGGCCATAGGACTCTGGTCAAAAGTAGTGCACTATATAGGGAAAAGGGTACCATTTCAGATACAGACAATGAAGGCATTTGAATAGTCCAAAGAGGGCCTTGGTCCTCCTTTTTTTTCCCGAGGCAGTAAAATAACGAGCGTAAACTATGAACGAGGTGTTTTTAAAACTACTCACGCTCCTTGATGCTGAAGCAGTTGGCCCACTCCTCCAGGGCGATGTACTTGTCATTGTCAGCGTCGCACTGCTCGAAGAAACGAGTGGTGCAGTGCTCCATGGGGATGAGAGGGGCGCGCAGGGGGGCCAGCTCTGTGTGGGACAGGAACCTACAACACCACAGAACACCTGTTACGAAGCATCTACGCAGGCCTTATAAAGGCTTTATAAAGGCTTTATGAAGGCTTTGTAAGCTATAGTGTTAGACCCTAGAAAAGTATGAAGAGCACCAATGTAGCAATGTCAGCTTTTTTCGCTCATAAAACAATACATTCAGGCATGCTGCTGATATCCTTTCTGAAACATCTTTAGAAATGTTTCGGTATTGAAGTCCTGACTAGCACAGAGTTGAATCAAAGTCATAGCCCAAACAAGCCTGTATTTATGTGATGTTGAAACAATCTAGCTGAAGCAGAAGACAGGAAACTCTTCTTCTTCTCCTCAACCTACCCATCGACGGGGTGCTGGTCCAGCTGACCGAACTGCCAGTGGACGGGGAAAATGTACATGTTGTAGTTCTTCTCAAAGTCGTGGGCCAGCAGGTCCAGGGAGTGCTCTCCAGCCTGCAGTCTCTTCTCGTTCTCGTAGATCTTCCTCACCTGCAAGCCAAGTAAAACATTTTTTTTTTTGCAAACATTCGTTTGCCTAATAATCTTTCGAATAGATTAAACAGATAAATAAATCCCAGTAGGATTGGATGCACAAAAGGAGTCGACTTCATAGTGAGAGCAGAATGTAAAATCCTACAATCATATTTTGGTTTATTCATTATTTTCGACCCATCTGCAGAGTTCGGTAAATGAACGTAAGCAAAATGAATGGGTTCTGTGCAGTAAATG
Source organism: Oncorhynchus tshawytscha (assembly GCF_018296145.1). Lineage (NCBI taxonomy): Eukaryota > Metazoa > Chordata > Actinopteri > Salmoniformes > Salmonidae > Oncorhynchus > Oncorhynchus tshawytscha. The sequence goes on along the minus strand of NC_056436.1, from coordinate 82,198,354 downwards.
GGTTCTGTGCAGTAAATAGGTTCTGTGCAGTAAATAGGTTCTGTGCAGTAAATGGGTTCTGTGCTGTGTTTAATAATGATTTAGACCCAACCTCATGAGGCAAACGTGCAGTAACTGGGTTCTGTGCAGTAAATAGGTTCTGTGCAGTAAATGGGTTCTGTGCTGTGTTTAATAATGATTTAGACCCAACCTCATGAGGCAAACGTGCAGTAACTGGGTTCTGTGCAGTAAATAGGTTCTGTGCAATAAATGGGTTCTGTGCTGTGTTTAATAATGATTTAGACCCAACCTCATGAGGCAAACGTGCAGTAACTGGGTTCTGTGCAGTAAATAGGTTCTGTGCAGTAAATGGGTTCTGTGCAGTAAATAGGTTCTGTGCAGTAAATGGGTTTTGTGCAGTAAATGGGTTCTGTGCAGTAAATGGGTTCTGTGCAGTGCATATAGAGTGGCTATGTGGACTTACTCTGAGCTTCTGCTTCTCAGTCAGCAGGTTGTTCTCCTCATCGCGCTCGTACAGGGTGACCAGAACGTTCTTCAGCCAGTCCCTCATACGCAGGGGGAACTCATTCAGCTCAGCATCCATGCAGGCCTCGATGACTGGAGAATAAACAGGAAGGAGAATGAGTTATATGTCAGAGCTGTCCACACAGGGCTCAGTGACTGGAGAATAAACAGGAAGGAGAATGAGTTATATGTCATAGCAGAGGGCTCAGTGACTGGAGAATAAACAGGAAGGAGAATGAGTTATATGTCAGAGCAGAGGGCTCAGTGACTGGAGAATAAACAGGAAGGAGAATGAGTTATATGTCAGAGCAGAGGGCTCAGTGACTGGAGAATAAACAGTAAGGAGAATGAGTTGTATGTCAGAGCAGAGGGCTCAGTGACTGGAGAATAAACAGGAAGGAGAATGAGTTGTATGTCAGAGCAGAGGGCTCGGTGACTGGAGAGACACACGGGAAGAAACATTAGGTACGGTCAGAGAGAGAGAAATAAACAGGGAAGACCCAGGAACAGCTGAAGAAGGTTTTGTTTAATGACGTATGGTCCCCAAGGTGCCAAAGGATTTCATTTAATTAAGTCAAGTAAGTCATAGTCAGAAAGTTGTTTTGCAAGTAGGACATTCAAGTCAAAATCTCCAGTCCTATTTTTCAAACAATTATGGTCAAGCCCTTTGTCATAGAACATAAAACCCACAACTCACACAAAATGTGGCATTTGTGTCCATTGAAATGTATGGTTGATGCGCACAGCCCCCATAGGCAATGATTTTGTACCTTCTTGTTTAATCCCGTGGTTGAATACTGTACCTGACATTTAGAGGCCATTAGTTAAAAAAAAAATATTTCAAATGTTCTGCGTCCACAACGTGCAACAACATCATCTCCACCGGTGCCCTTCAGTCCTAAGATACTCATCACCAACAGTGAGAGATGCATGGGTTTGATTCTGTTTAATGACAGACATTTAGCTGCAGACTCAGCGGTAGTTTGAGAAGGGTGGCGGTGCAGTGAGCATGCTACAGCCTGTCCTCCAATCTAAGTGTTAGGTTCCTTAAGGCAAAATCCCTCTCTTTCAAGCCCATCAATCATTCCCCTGGAGAAGCTTTCAGCAGGGCTTCAGCTCTAAGACAACATAACCAGTCACACTGGGAACGGAGTCTCAGAGGAAAATGTGTCTCTGGGGGATTCTCAAAGGGAATTTTTTTTGCACTGAATTGAATTGTATTAAAATGTTTTCAATGGTCCCTGTGGGGATAAAATACATTGAATTGAAATGAATTTAATACAACTCAATCCATGAATGTTTGTAACTATAAAGCATAGCTCACATTTGCATGGCCCGATGTAGTCTAGGTGCAGTTTGTGGCCCTTCTTGGTTCCCTCCAGACTGCACTTGTGGGCAAAGAAGTGGCAGGAAGAGTCGTAGGTTGTGTTGTCGGTGGCGCAAACCTGGAATACACAGATTATATTCATGATATAGTCAGAAATTACAGTATATCAAGAATTAGCCAATGATGCAAATCAGTAGTAGCATTATTGTACAGGTCAAGGTTCTATTAGGAACAGTGTTAAATATTAAACATAGAGGCCTACTTGATGTTGGTCTGAACAGATTAGAATATGATTCATATAATGATAACTCACATGCTCAAACTCTCCAACAGCACTTGGGCAGGTAGTTGGGTCCTGGCAGACACACATGGGGGTGTTCTCCTCATCCACCTCACACACCTTTCCCTTCTTGCAGTGGTGGTTCAAGCAGGGGCCTACGAAGGAATCGGAAAAAATTGTTCAAACATTCTGGAACATTAAAAATGGAACACATCGAAGTGTTCTTTTGCCCTTGAATTGAATGCTAAATTATTCAACAGACAGATATTCCTGGCAGTATTTAGCAGAGGAGTGTGGCGGCGCCCCTGTCAATTAGGAGAAGGGTTTATTTTCCGTTTCCAAGAAGCTTACTGGAACCATTGGGTGGAACACATGATGATAGGTCTCTCTTTTTGAGACAGAAGAACTCTGTCATTACCAATGTGTCGCCCCCCTCTCTACCGTCTAGCCAACGTCTCAACGTGTCGCCCCCTAGCCAACTCTCAACCGCTCTACCATCTAGGCAACATCTCAACCATCTAGCCAACATCTCAACGTGTCGCCCCCCCCCTCTCTACCATCTAGCCAACATCTCAACATGTCGCCAACATCTCAACCCTCTCTACCATCTAGCCAACATCTCAACGTAGCCAACATCTCAACGTGCCCCCTCTCTACCATCTAGCCAACATCTCAACGTGTCCCCCTCTCGCTCTCTCTACCATCTAGCCAACATCTCAACGTGTCGCCCCCTCTCTCTACCATCTAGCCAACATCTCAACGTGTGTCCTACCCTAGCCAACATCTCAACCGTCCCCCTCTCTACCATCTAGCCAACATCTCAACGTGTCTAGCCAACATCTCCCCTCTCGCTCTCTCTACCATCTAGCCAACATCTCAACGTGTCGCCCCCCTCTCTACCATCTAGCCAACATCTCAACGTGTCGCCCCCCTCTCATCTCAACTCTCTACCATCTAGCCAACATCTCAACGTGTCGCCCCATCTAGCCAACATCTCAACTCGCTCTCTCTACCATCTAGCCAACATCTCAACGTGTCGCCCCCTCTCGCTCTCTCTACCATCTAGCCAACATCTCAACGTGTCGCCCCCCTCTCGCTCTCTCTGCCATCTAGCCAACATCTCACAACACAGCTGCTGCAAAGGAGCACCGACATACAGCTTCATTTGATTGATGTTTTCACACCTCTACTAAACCTAAGCAGCCTAAAATATATACTAGCCCAAGGATCATCAACTAGAGTTTTCTTGAGTGGATGATCACTGGGGCCGGATATATAATTACAAAAAAAATGTGTAGATTTAAAATTGACCACAAGAAGCCCAAATAGATATAATATTAGACTAAAACATAATAATTTTAAACCTTGCTTACATTTGAATAAGATCATGTCTCTATTATGCGTGGGAATACCTTGGAGCAGATTTCCAAAGTTAAAATCAATTGGAGCTGATTTGCTGATTTGTCTTTTATGTCCAACAATAAAAACATGTTTTTTTTCTCACTCAAATGACTTGGGGAGCCAAATAAAACCACCCTTGGGCCAAATTTGGCCTCCGTGCCACCAATTGGGGAACCCTGTAGTGGCTATTGTGTGTTTAACGTTACAATAATAGCTATACATTACTGTAGCCATGCAGACTGTTAGCTTGGTGAATGTTCCCAATTATCATTGTAATATGTGGTAAACTAGGACTTTTATATAAGCTTCCCTTCACAGAAGGCATTGGGGATTAGGTATTGTTTTCTCACAACGTCTGTCGAGCGACAGTAGTGATTAGTGATTACAATGAGTATTGCTCACTCTCAGCGGTGACCTCCTCCTCCTCCTCGACATCGATGGCCTCGTCGAAGTCTCCAGTCTCTACCTGCACCGGGTTGACCCCCACCTCTGGCTGTGCCTGAGACAAGGGCAAGAGAACACAAAACAACAATTCCATATGTTCCATTTTTTATGTTCCAGAATGTTTGAACAATAGAGAGACAGTAGAGTTGGAATCAACACATTTCAAGTTAATATATACCATATCAAAGATGACACTATTTTATATAAGCTATGGGCAATGCTCATAAATTGGTCGCACAATTTTAGTACCAGAAAAGGAAGCTGTAGCTAAATGTCTTTAGTTATCAAGCGGTACGGCAGAATGAAGTCTGTACTTCAGACAGGTCTAGACAGAGGTGTAGCAGCCTACAGCTGGATGGGGTGGATAGAGTCTGAACCACATGTGGTGAAGCCATTAAAACGTCATGGTTTCCTGTCCGCTGTATTTATAACCTGTGGGATTCTGCGCACTCTGTCTCAAGCTACATTACAGAAAAATAGTCAACATTCAAGGGAAAAATCCTCTGTCACAAAAACGTTTGAGATTAAATTATTTCAGTCAAAGTCGTACTGTTGTTTACATTTGTTAACTTGTCAAAAGCGACACAGAGAGAGTAAAGAATACATCTACTGTCAATGTTTTTAATCTCTCTGTGTTTTGATTCGTATATTGCTAAATGTTTTTAATCTCTCTGTGTTTTGATTCGTATATTGCTAAATGTTTTTAATCTCTCTGTGTTTTGATTCGTATATTGCTAAATGTTTTTATTTTGATTCGTATATTGCTAAATGTTTTTAATCTCTCTGTATTTTGATTCCTACACGACACTATTGCTAATTTGCTCCCACCTGTGAAAGTGACTACTCACTGGGCACAGACGTAAATTCCACGTCCATTCCATGTTGGTTCAACGTAATTGAATTGAAATGATGTGGAAACAACGTTGATTCAACCAGTGTGTGCCCAGTGGGTACGTTCACATTGTGTGATGTTGTTCCCCCCCCCTAAGCACATCTGTCCATAGAAATCTGTAAACAAGATAATGACCTTACCTCCTCACCGACATCATCAATGATGGGCTCCTCCTCAGTCTGAAATGGTTAAGACGATGGTGTTATCATTGTTTGCCACACACACACACACACACACACACACACACATCAAAGGGACACTTACAATGGAAGCGGTGAATGCCTGACCAGCTAGGCACAGGAGGAAGACAATCCACACCCTCATCGTTCAGTCTAGAGAGAGACACAAAGAGGAACATTTTAGTACACATTACACACATTCAACTCAACTGATGTCTGGTAGATAACGAGGTGCAGTTGAGGTCATACTGCTTTCCAGTTTACCGCCTGTCTAGAGCAGCGCTATGTACTGTATTCCTATACACGGTGTACAAAGTGTACGGGCCAGACACGGTCCAGACATTTACTCAGGCGTGGTCAAACAAGTCATGCAGGGACAAAAACTAGATGTTACTCCAAGAATCACAAAAGGCTCATGGGTAGCGGTTTGGTTCCAGACAAACTGTCCACTGTCCTGTCTGATTATAGGGGGATAGCTACATTCACATACTTTGTGGATAGCTATGTTCACATTCTTTGTGGATAGCTATGTTCACATTCTTTGTGGATAGCTCAAATGACTGTCTTAAATTCAATCACCGGAGCTGAATTCAGTCTCCTGTTCGACATTGTATTTCCAACTAGTAAATAGATACTTAGAAAAGTAATGTTGAATGTAGTCTTGTGCTAGTAGTCTACAGTATTACATATGAGGTCTACTTGAGAGTTTTTAGTGTAGACTTTAGTGTAGACTTGGATCACCTTCTTTAAGGACAGGCATGTCCAATTTTTGGAAATGTGGGTAATATTTGGTTCAGTCTTTTCAACCTTTACTCACCCACTCCAAAATACTGATATTGATCAACGAGATTCCAACCTATTTTCACATTCTCAAAAAGACAGTCAGAAGTTTGTTGAATTCCCAATGTGTAATCCCTATGCGTTCTACCATTCCAATGGAAAAACGATGTAGGATTTTTGGTTTAGTTGGCATCTACAGTTGAAGTCGGAAGTTTATATACACCTTAGCCAAGTACATTTCAACTCAGTTTTTCACAATTTCTGACATTTAATCCGCGTAAAAATAACCTGTCTAAGGTCAGTTAGGGTCACCACTTTATTTTAAGAATGTGAAATGTCAGAATAATAGTAGAGAGAATGATTCATTTCTGGTTTTATTTATTTCATCACATTCCCAGTGGATCAGAAGTTTACATACACTCAATTAGTATTTGGTAGCATTGCCTTTAAATTGTTTAACTTGGGTCAAACGTTTCGGGTAGCCTTCCACAAGCTTCCCACAATAAATTGGGTGAATTATGGCCCATTCCTCCTGACAGAGCTGGTGTAACTGAGTCAGGTTTGTAGGCCTCATTTTTAGGAATTTTCCAAGCTGTTTAAAGGCACAGTCAACTTAGTGTATGTAAACTTCTGACCCACTGGAATTGTGATACAGTGAATTATAAGTGAAATAATCTGTCTGTAAACAATTGTTTGAAAAATGACTTGTGTCATGCACAAAGTAGATGTCCTAACCAACTTGCAAAAACAACAGTTTGTTAACAAGACATGTGTGGAGTGGTTGAAAAACAAGTTTTAATGAGTGTATATAAACTTCTGACTTCAACTGTAAATGTGTTATCACTGCGTTTTCAATAACATATTTTGTATTCATACAACAACCTAATGTGTTATCACTGTGATTCATCTAATAGAACAATAGAACAAAGACCTGGGTTGCAGTTGAGATTACATCAGTAGTACATCAGTAGTAATCAGTAGTACATCAGTAGTACATCAGTAGTACATCAATAGTACATCAGTAGTACATCAGTAGTACATCAATAGTACATGATCAATGCTGTTTGAGATTATGCACAGATTATTATAGCAATCTCCACAGACCTGAAACCTTTTCATGCTATCTTGAAGAAGACATTTATTTAAGGTTGAACAAATACATTAGTTTGTAAGATAGCCTTAACGAAAGTAATATTGAATAGTGTTTGGTTGACAACCCAACCAAATATCAACTAGGTATATAATGCCTCGATAGTTTCATCTGAACTACTGGCTAAATCATTGTCTTTAATTTAGATTTTTGGTTTAGTTGGGGACGTGAATCCAACGTATCATTTGTTAACGCTATCAGTTCCGCGATCCCAACTAAAATCAGCTTTTCATTTATCTCTCTGACTTTCATTTATCTCCATGTCCAGCCCTTATATTTAGCCTTACAAAGAAGTGTTTTACCCTTTTATTTTCAGGACAACAAGGACTATAAGTAGAACACAAAATAATGAGTTATAAACAGTTGCTTTCGTGAGTTTTATTGACAAATTGACAAAGGTCTGCCGACTCAAAAAAAACTGATTTAAAAAAATACATTTCTATGAATGCCGTTAGTAAATAAAGTGTTTGCTCAGTGGGAAATGCATATTCAACCTGTCAGTGACAACTGTGTGGAGTTTGTGACAGCAACTAAATGAACGTATTACAGTATCATAGACATTACAGTATGTTCTGGGGTTTCCTCTGATCTTCTTTGTAGATGAATCCCTTACAGTATTATAGACACTATGTTCTGGGGTTTCCTCTGATCTTTTATGTAGAAGAATCCCTTACAGTATTATAGACACTATGTCCTGGGGTTTCCTCTGATCTTCTTTGTAGAAGAACCCCTTACAGTATTATAGACACTATGTCCTGGGATTTCCTCTGAACTTCTATGTAGATGAACCCATTACAGTATTATAGACACTATGTCCTGGGATTTCCTCTGATCTTCTATGTAGATGAACCCCTTACATTCTAACGACTCTTGCATAGCTTGTGAGAGGCATAGATCAAAACATGTTACATGTATGTGTTCGTGAGAGTCTCAGCTTTTCATCGATAGCTTTTAATAGTTTGTAGCTCAAACTATTCGGACTATACATAAGTTTTTGTAAAATGTCCCTGCCACAGGTCCCTTGATCCACCCTTGTCTTACAAACACTGCTCTAGCTCAGTCCCTGTTAATCACACAGACGAATGGTTTTGGTTGAGATGGAGACGCGATTCCAACATATCGATTATTCATTTGTAGACCAACAGGAATTAAAGCCAGACTCAGTCAGTGGCACAGATGGAATTATACAGGCAGAAGATACATCTCCTTTAAATGGTCATATTTGGTTGCTTTGACAACCAAACACAATACAATATCCAGTTTACAAATTAATAAGTTACATGTTTCCATTAAAAAAAAATCCACCAAAGCCTGAAACACTAGTTCTATACGTATTGTCTATTCGTCATGGAACACTGGGTTGAAATGAAACATGATCTGTTTATGACTTCCTTAATTCTATATAGGCCTAAATAGTCTCATCGGTGATATAAGACTTATAAAGCATGGATACAGTTCATTTGCTCTGTTGAAACCCCCCCACACTGGTGTTTTTTACAGGGGTTAAATCTACCCTTTGAATTGACTTTGATAGTGACGGTGAATCTATTTAGTTACTTAGAGCTCTCTGATCATAGCACATTGGTAGTAGTCATTGACAACTATTCTAGCTAAGCTGGGCTTGGTTAAACACCTGGATGGAAGACCAAAGGGTAGCTGTAGATAGATCATCTCTCCAGTAGGAGGTGCTGTAGGTAGATCAACTCTCAGGTAGTAGGTGCTGTAGATAGATCAACTCTCCAGTACAAGGTGCTGTAGGTAGATCAGCTCTCCAGTACAAGGTGCTGTAGGTAGATCAACTCTCCAGTACAAGGTGCTGTAGGTAGATCAACTCTCCAGTACAAGGTGCTGTAGGTAGATCAACTCTCCAGTACAAGGTGCTGTAGGTAGATCAACTCTCCAGTACAAGGTGCTGTAGGTAGATCAACTCTCCAGTACAAGGTGCTGTAGGTAGATCAACTCTCCAGTAGGAGGTGATGTAGGTAGATCAACTCTCCAGTAGGAGGTGATGTAGGTAGATCAACTCTCCAGTAGGAGGTGATGTAGGTAGATCAACTCTCCAGTAGGAGGTGCTGTAGATAGATCAACTCTCCAGTAGAATGTGTTGTAGATAGATCAACTCTCCAGTAGAATGTGTTGTAGATAGATCAACTCTCCAGTACAAGGTGCTGTAGATAAATCAATGTATTCTCCACGTAGATTCCATGGCACATTATGCTGACAAATTACGTTAAAACAACGTTGATTCAACCAGTTTTTGCCGAGTGGGATGTTCCCTCTCCACGCTGGCTTATTTGTCTATGGTATTAAAGAGCAGCAGGACATTTTTTCTGTTCTATATGCTTTCCTTCCTGTCTAGTCCCATTACACCTGTTCCATATGCTTTCCTTCCTGTTTAGTCCCATTACACCTGTTCCATATGCTTTCCTTCCTGTCTAGTCCCATTACACCTGTTCTATATGCTTTCCTTCCTGTCTAGTCCCATTACACCTGTTCTATATGCTTCCCTTCCTGTTTAGTCCCATTACACCTGTTCCATATGCTTTCCTTCCTGTTTAGTCCCATTACACCTGTTCCATATGCTTTCCTTCCTGTTTAGTCCCATTACACCTGTTCCATATGCTTTCCTTCCTGTTTAGTCCCATTACACCTGTTCCATATGCTTTCCTTCCTGTTTAGTCCCATTACACCTGTTCCATATGCTTTCCTTCCTGTTTAGTCCCATTACACCTGTTCCATATGCTTTCCTTCCTGTTTAGTCCCATTACACCTGTTCCATATGCTTTCCTTCCTGTTTAGTCCCATTACACCTGTTCCATATGCTTTCCTTCCTGTTTAGTCCCATTACACCTGTTCCATATGCTTTCCTTCCTGTTTAGTCCCATTACACCTGTTCCATATGCTTTCCTTCCTGTTTAGTCCCATTACACCTGTTCCATATGCTTTCCTTCCTGTTTAGTCCCATTACACCTGTTCCATATGCTTTCCTTCCTGTTTAGTCCCATTACACCTGTTCTATATGCTTTCCTTCCTGTCTAGTCCCATTACACCTGTTCCATATGCTTTCCTTCCTGTTTAGTCCCATTACACCTGTTCCATATGCTTTCCTTCCTGTTTAGTCCCATTACACCTGTTCCATATGCTTCCCTTCCTGTTTAGTCCCATTACACCTGTTCTACATGCTTCCCTTCCTGTTTAGTCCCATTACACCTGTTCCATATGCTTCCCTTCCTGTCTAGTCCCATTACACCTGTTCCATATGCTTCCCTTCCTGTTTAGTCCCATTACACCTGTTCCATATGCTTCCCTTCCTGTCTAGTCCCATTACACCTGTTCTACATGCTTCCCTTCCTGTTTAGTCCCATTACACCTGTTCTACATGCTTCCCTTCCTGTTTAGTCCCATTACACCTGTTCCATATGCTTCCCTTCCTGTTTAGTCCCATTACACCTGTTCTACATGCTTCCCTTCCTGTTTAGTCCCATTACACCTGTTCTACATGCTTCCCTTCCTGTTTAGTCCCATTACACCTGTTCTACATGCTTCCCTTCCATTTTAGTCCCATTACACCTGTTCCATATGCTTTCCTTCCTGTTTAGTCCCATTACACCTGTTCTACATGCTTCCCTTCCTGTTTAGTCCCATTACACCTGTTCCATATGCTTCCCTTCCTGTCTAGTCCCATTACACCTGTTCTACATGCTTCCCTTCCTGTTTAGTCCCATTACACCTGTTCTACATGCTTCCCTTCCTGTCTAGTCCCATTACACCTGTTCTACATGCTTCCCTTCCTGTCTAGTCCCATTACACCTGTTCCATATGCTTCCCTTCCTGTCTAGTCTGACACGACTGCCGAGTGCTGAAGCGAGTAGCGAGTAAAAATTGTCTGTCCTTGGTTACAAAACTCACTACCGAGTTCCAAACTGCCTCTGGAAGCAACGTCAGCACAAGAACTGTTCGCCGGGAGCTTCATGGAATGGGTTTCCATGGCCGAGCAGCTGCACACAAGCCAAGCGTCGGCTGGAGTGATGTAAAGCCTGCCGCATTTGGACTCTGGAGCAGTGGAAACGTGTTCTCTGGAGTGATGAATCACGCTTCACCATTTGGCAGTCTGACGGACGAATCTGGGTTTGGCGGATGCCAGGAGAACGCTACCTGCCACAATGCATAGTGCCAACTGTAACGTTTGGTGGAGGAGGAATAATGGTCTGGGGCTGTTTTTCATTGTTCGGGCTAGGCCCCATAGAGCCAGTGAAGAGAGATCTTAACGCAACAGCATACAATGACATTCAGCATCACAATGTCGCAGTGCACAAAGCAAAGTCCATAAAGAAATGTGGAAGAACTTGACTGGCCTGTACAGAGCCCTGACCTCAACCCCATCAAACACCTTTGAGATTAATTGGAACATCGACTGCAAGCCAGCCCTAATCGCCCAACATCAGTGCCCGTCCTCACTAATGCTCTTGTGACTGAACGGAAGCAAGTCCCGTCAGCAATGTTCCAACATGTAGTGGAAAGCTGACCAAAAGAGTGGAGGCTGTTATAGCAGCAAAAGGGGGGACCAAGTCCACATTAATGCCCATGATATTGAAATTAGATGTTCAACAAGCAGGTGTCCGCATACTTCTGGCAATTATATGAGTGACCTTTGCTTGGTCGCGAACTCTGAATGTGAAAACATACAGTGACTCTGGCAGAAGTTACAAAGGATGACGTCTTCAAATACTGTGAACAAGGAAGGTTCTCTCTACTTTGAAAAATGAAAAAAAATATGTTTTTTTTTTCTCACTTAGAACTTGGACCTCCACCTCTAACAAACATATAGCTAGTATACATATAGCTAGTATACATATAGCTAGTATACATATAGCTAGTATACATATAGCTAGGTAGTATCTGAAAGGAAGCTAGCGATGTGAAAACAAAAACACTGCTACCAGCTTCAAGAAATGTCTATATTTAGCTTGGAGGTTGTACTGTGTT